>NC_041401.2:102157777-102445277 GCF_900747795.2 Erpetoichthys calabaricus
TTGTCATTCAGGAGTCCTACTCCAGTTTTCATTTTCTCAGAAACAAACGTTTTCTTTTTATAATAATAACATTGCAATTGACATTTTTAGAATAATCCAATAAAAATGTATGGCATGTCTGACTCAGTGGTCTTACGTGACACTTTTTTCATGCATAGCGCAAGTTTTTTCAGTTCCTGTTTTAGTAGCTGCCTCTTCTATCAGTACAAAACAATGTAAAAGAAAAGATAAAAATGCCTTTAGCCATGTAAAATTACTGAATGTAGATGAAATAATGGCAACACCACATTGAAAGGCGTGTAACTTTGAAGCAAGTAAATCACAGTTAGAAATGCAGCTGCAGAGTTGAGTCATGCTTAGCTGATTGCCAGCTAGCCATTTTTATCAGCTATAAAAGAAGTCCAACAATAAGCACTTTGACATTTGAGTGTTTGCAACAACATGCGGCAAGTAACAGTCACAAAAAGTGCAAAATTATTTTATCTGTCAAGGTGAACACTCTTAAAAATAATGACTGCGTAAGACAAACTACATAGTCAACGAGAAAGAGCGCTCAAACTGAAGCATGATGACAGGGATAGATGGGACAGTTCACAAGACAATTACTAAATGCCACAAAATTACAGCCTCTGAAATTACTTCCTTGACACAGTCTCAACAAAAAGTGCATCTAATGAGATTGACAAAGGTGGAATGTTTTGCACGGCTGCCATCTGCGATGCACTAGTTTTCATAGCCAACACAAAAAAATGCCTGACCAGGTATAAGAACCATAGAACCGGGATCCTAAACAATTAAAAAAGTAATGTGGTGTCATCTTTCACCCAATTTCCTTTTCCAAATAAGTCTAGTTTTGGAGAAAACAAAAATATATTTTTTGCTAACTGTTAAGCAAGGTGGTGAATCTGTAATGGTCTGAGCACCCATCTTGTAGAAGTTGTAACATTTGATGATTCCCCCGCTTGGTCATACACCAGGATGAACTTAAATGCCTTCCATGGCCTCCACAATTAAAGATCGAAACTTTCTTGAATTTTTAAGGGACATTCTAAAGCACAGACTGTGAAGTAGATTGGAACCTCCTTCATCCCTCAACGACCTAGAAGCTTTTCTTACTAAAGGACTTGTATGACAGAATGCCAGAAAATACCTGAACTTGTTCCAGAGGTGGCCATACTCTTTATTAGGTCATTGATCTTAATATATCATTAAGTTTTTCAGGAATTATAAACATGTCCACCATTTTCCAAACCTACTTATTCTGAGCAGGGTGACAGGAGTCTATTCCAGCAAGCATCAGGCACAAGGTAAGAATAATTCCCAAACAAGGCACCAGCCTATTGCAGGGTGAACATATATATCAGGGTGAACACAAAACACATGTATATCAGGGGCCAATTTAGTATCATCAATCCGCTTAACTTTGAAACAGTA
This sequence comes from Erpetoichthys calabaricus, assembly GCF_900747795.2. Taxonomy (NCBI): domain Eukaryota; kingdom Metazoa; phylum Chordata; class Cladistia; order Polypteriformes; family Polypteridae; genus Erpetoichthys; species Erpetoichthys calabaricus. The sequence goes on from NC_041401.2 coordinate 102,159,212, forward strand.
GGAGGAATCCAGTGCACCCAGAGAAAGCTTACATGGACATGGGCAGAACATAGAAATACCACACAAGGAGCACCCAGGACTTGAACCTTGGTCTCTTTCTTATTTAGTAGTATTGCTACCACTACATCACTGTGTCAATCTAAAAGAATCATTTACATAGAATAATATCTATACAGTATTTCCATCCATCCATTCATTGTCAAAACCCACTTTATCTAATTCATGGTGGTAGTAGCACCATATGTATCAGAAAACAAGAGACGTATAAAGAGTTTTTAATCCACGTTTAATGTCCCTATATAATTCATATGGCAAGGGGCAGAAACTAAGCAAATAAAAAATTCCCATGCTTTGGTCACATAGGTGTGCCACTGTCACTTGCTGCTCTATATTGATGCCATCTTCCTGTTACTGGCAGGTTGGAGGAAGACTTAGAGGAGCTTTTCTGAGTTGCTTTCCTCAGCATGCCCAACACACCCACACATATGACGGGGCAACACAGGAATCAGCCCTGGATGGGTTGCCAGTCCTTTGCAGTCACTCACATAGAGTCAGTTTGGAAATGTCAATTAATTTGATGCACATGTGTTAATAATAATACCCACACAGACAAAGGAGGAATGTGCAAACTCTACATAGACAGTGACCAGGTGAAGTTATGCGGCAATAGTGCCAAACATGGTACTGTTGTGGGTAATATGCCTATAGTAGGCTCGTATTCTACACCATCCATTCCAGTGCATCTTGGGGTGTGTGTTGTGTACTGTAAAAATGTCTACTGAGGCTGAAGGAGGGTTAATCTAACTTAGAATGAACCCTTATTATGATCTGAGTTGACTCATGCTGATGACAGGGAAAGCAGTTAGGTGCAAAGGTAGACTGGTACTCAGCACTGCATAGCACCCATTCACTTCATTTTTCCAAAATAACATTAAGTTGAGTTTTGAAGCTGTCTTAAGTACTACTGTCTGCTACAGTACTTGACAATAAATGAAAATAAAGCTGTTAGAGAGACATCCAGAATGAAGGAAGGAGCAAGTGTTTATGATTTATGATTGAATTTTACTTGATACATTAAATAATGAAAATTAACCTTTATCTACTCACTGTCAAATCCTCTTAGTCTAGTTCAGGGTCATTTCTTTGACTAAAATATTACAGAAATGCATGTATTTGCTAAAAGTAAGCGTGGCAGAAAGACATTATGCAAATGCTACCTAAGGATGATGATGAGAATTAATCCAATTTGTGTTTCATTCTGAGAAAAATATGACAAAAATAAGTTATCTTGGATCTTCTCTATATATAATATATTGACAGGTCAACCATGGCCATTCTTTTTGTTTTTTTAGTAATGCATCTGCTTATCAAAATTTCTGACTTCCCAGATAGTCCAAGTATTACTGCTAACATGTGGTAGGTTTCCGTTCAGTTCCCAGATAATACACAAAAATGTCAATCTGAATTGACTGCCAGAGCTAAAGCACAGAATGGCAATTCATAGACCATGTGGTACATAACCCAATTAGTTGTCAATAAACAATGGTGATAAAGAAATAAAAAAATGAGATGTAAAAAACATGAAGAAAAAGACATGAAAAGAGTCCAAGACCGGAAAATCCTTTTTAATCCATATTACTAAACGAGAATGGTAAACCGGATGGACGCAGGGACATGGGCCGTGGACACAAAACACGTACTGCACAGGCGCCCCACAAAACTCCCCTCCAAGCAACGGAAACCGGATGGAAAGCAATGTAAAATAAGAAATGAGGTGCTGCGCACAAAGCCCATGGCACACCAAACGGGACACACACAAAGAAGAGGATTGAGACCCACGACACACAAAGCCCCCCCCTCCAGTAACTGAAATAAGAAATGAGGCGACGCGCCCCTAGAACACCAAAAAGAAAGGAGTCAGATGCAAGCGCCACATAACACACGAAACAGTACGCACACAAAAAAGAGGATTCAGACCCACGACACACAAACACCCCCTATAGCACACGAAACGGTATGCACACAAAAAAGAGGATTCAGACCCACGACACACAAACGCCCCCTCCACTAACAGAGATAAAAAGTGAGGCAACGCGCCCCTAGCACACAAAAAAAAAGAAGTCAGACGCGAGTGCCACACACAGCCCATTGAACACGAAATGGGACAGACTACGGACATAGCACACGAAACGTACACAAAAAGGAGGATTCAGACCCACGACCACACTAACATAAATAAGAAATGAGACGCAAAGCCCCATTACTGAACAAACCGTCCGTATTAAACATACGTCATCTGAACACGTTCAAACTATGCAGCATAGGTCGATCTCATTACACTGATGCACTATTAACCCTTTAACCGCCAACTCCCTAAATATTCCCCACGCCAGGCGAAATCTGAACAATTTTCGTTTTTTTACTTTTTTACATTTTTTTTTACATTTTTTACATTTATTCAAGCAGTATTGACCACTAAATGTTGTGCAAGTTCTAGAAATGGGCAAACACATAATAAAACACAAAATGTACCTTTTCTCAGGCTTCCACAACAATAAACTTTCATCAACTGTAACTGACGGTGCTGGCATGTAGGGCAACTGAAATACTTCAAATAAATGGTCAATCAAAGGACGTAGCTTGAACAAGCGGTCGCGGTTTGGATCTTTCTTATCTGGCTCATTTCTGTTGTCATTCAAATGAAAGAATTTCAGCAGCAAAGAGAATCGGTTACGTGTCTCAATAAACTGTGCTACATACAGATTTGTCTGATGAGCAAAATGTCTGATCAAATCAGGTGACACAAACAGCTCATAAAACTGCTCAGCAGTGTAATTGTTTACATCAACAGTAAAGCCACAAGTTGCCACAAACGGATGCAGAAAAGGTAGTTCACCTCGGGCAGCAGTCCAGTTGAGATGCTGGGGATACACCCACTCATCGCTGTCATCTGATGCGCCGTCATTTACAGTATCATGCAGCGCACGTTGCTGATCATCATTGTCGCTAAAATCTTCTTCAGAACTGCTACAATCATGATCAGAATTATTGTCCATAATCGCCTGCAAAACCTCACTTGAAGTCAGTTTACGTTTCGCCATATTCACAGCTTTCACTTTCGAATCATATCACGTGATCGGCCAATACAAGCGCAGAGTTGTCGAAATACAACGTAGTAATAATACCCACGCCAAACTGTCAGTTATACTACGCGCCAGGCATTCATATAACCACAGGCAAATGTGCCGGATAATTCCGGCAGTAAGGCGTCAGCATTAAAGCTACGATGCCGGATATATCTGGCAGAGGGCGGTTAAGGGGTTAACCGTTCAACCACAGAAAAGGCTCCATATTAACAGTGAGTGCGATCCTCCTTATTACTTATCCATATTTCTAACGCTGAAGAACAAACAAGTCATGAATTCACGATCACGGGTAGAAAACGATACGGCTCGGGTAACGGGACCAAACACACGAACCCGCATGAAAAAAAACCATAAACGTCGGCGCCTACAACGCGCTTCTGAAACCCCGGAAGAAAAAATGTCTCGGCTCCAAAAGTGCAAAGCTCAACTAACACAGTTACAGAAACGAGCCCAGATGGACAGACACAATCAACGTAGACGCATGCAGCGCGCATCTCAAACTGCTGCATCGAAACAGGCAGGGGTTCAAAACAAAACTCCTCGAGTCTCAGAGATACAAAAACGGCAGCAAAGGGACAAAATAAATAAACGCAGACGTCTACAACGCGCATCTGAAATGCCGGAAAACAAGCAGGCAAGGCTCCAAAAAGACAAAGCTCGACTGACCGACATACAAAAACGGGCAAGGCTCAATACAAACAATGAACGCCGTAAACTGCAACAGGCTTCTCACACAGCACAGGCAAATCAATTACATCTCCAGAATAACACGTCCCAAATACTGCACATACAACGACGCGCCTCTCAAACGGCACAAGCAAAAGATACACGTCAAGGATATCAACGACAGACACCTGCTAAACGATTGCGCCAGTTAGCTGACAACGCATTCAATAATGAGTCCACTATTCATGAAAATTCATTGGGATTAATGAATGTCATTTCCAGTCATTGTCATTCACTTAACTTCCCTGAAGAAACAACTGGCAATACAAGTAATGAATTTACACGTTGTTGTCAAAAGCGTCAAATTACACTGCCTCCTTTACATTCATATCCTGCATATCTACAGAAGGATACGGCTTGAGTAACGGGACCACAAACACGAACCCGCATGAAAAAAAACAATACACATCGGCACCTACAACGCGCTTCTGAAACCACGGAAGAAAAAATGTCTCGGCTCCAAAAACACATGTCACTCCTTATTCAAAATACCGGTCCCAATCACAGAAACATCGGTATCCACTATGAAAATGAACAGTAACAATGCACGTGACATCTGTCTTGCCACACTATTAATTATAAATGAATGTACAATGGCATCCAGTCACTTACTCAACACCATTGATAAACTTCTACAAACGTTGATGAATAATAATATTCCCTTTGGAGGAAAGGTACTTTTATTAGGACGAGATTTTAGACAGTGCTTAACTATTGCTCCACATGCAATGCGCTCAGCTATTGTTCAGTCCACTTAAAATACGCGGACAATTGACATTGCGTTGATGAATAATAATATTCCCTTTGGAGGAAAGGTACTTTTATTAGGAGGAGATTTTAGACTGTGCTTAGCTATTGCTCCACATGCCATGCACTCAGCTATTGTTCAGTCCACCTTAAAATACGCGGACGACGTCATACATAAACAACAAGAGACCGGACTACAATACATATACAAGTGCGAGACCTGATTGGTGATAATACGAAGAAACGAACAGTCCGCATATTAACAGTTAGTGCGATCCTCCTTATTACTTAGCCATATTCCTAACGATAAAGATCAAACAAGTCATGAATTCACGATCACGGGTACAGAACGAGACGGCTCGAGTAACGGGACCACAAACACGAACCCGCATCAAAAAAAGCAATAAACGTCGGCGCCTACAACGCGCTTCTAAAACCGCGGAACAAAAAATGTTACGCGGACAATTGGCATTGCTTTCAAAAGATACATTTGGTACAAAACATGCGATGTCCAGATCTCGAATATAACAATGGGTTATTACAACTGGGAGATGGTACACTCACCAATACAGATGGACTTCACCCAGATATTATTACAATTCCTCAACCCTTTATCTGCGACGACTTAGTTACGGAGATATTTGGAACAGCAATCTCATTAGACCAAATACCCCTTTTAACACAACGGACTATATTATGTCCAAAAAATATTAATGTTGATCACATTAATAACCAGGTCATTTCATTACTTCCTGGAGAGGCACGGCTCTTTCTAAGCTCTGACAAAGTTGACTCTGGTGACGACAATGACCATCTTAATTTCCCTTTAGAATATTTGAACACTATTAACCCGGCCGGATTACCACAACACAATCTTAGCCTTAAAAACGGAACAATCATCATGCTATTAAAAAACCTTAACACTAAACAGGGTTTATGTAATGGAATGGTACACGTTTAGTCGTCAACACCATGACACACAATCTTATTCAAGCAACAGTTCTTACAGGATCACATGCTAACAATACTGTTCTAATTCCTAGAATTGACCTTACAAGTTCTGACCTGGAATTACCTTTTACACTTAAACGACGACAGTTACCCATTAAACCTGCCTTTGCCATGACCATCAACAAATCACAAGGACAAACCATGGACAAGGTTGGCATCTACCTCTCTGAGCCCATTTTTGGACATGGACAACTTTATGTGGCCTTCTCACAACTTCGACGTTCATCTGACGTTAAAGTTAAGGTCATAAATGCTCCATGCCAAGGAAAACTCATTCAAGGGCAAGACACCATCTTTACTACTAATGTTGTGTACAAAGAAATTTTCCAATAAACCTTTACACTGTGCCAAACACTTTATTGTTTGCTTCCTATATGCGTCATCTACACTTTCACACTATGCTATATCTCATTCATACATCACGCTCTTTGTAATTTCCCAACACCAGGGGTTGGCGAGCGAAGCGAGCAGGGGGCGGAGCCCCCTAGTTTTAGCATAAGGCAAATGATAAGCAATGGAGACACAAAATATCTCAGGGAAACAGCATTGTAATGATGGCGATGTGCCTTTCACTGCTGCTGTCGGTCAAATTGTGACAACTTCTCAATACCTTTTAATGTGGCTGGAGCAGAAAGGGCAGAGACTGGAAAGAGACAAAATGACATTGGATGTCTTCAGATGGGACTTCCTCTGTCCTGGGAATGGAAACTGAAGGTACTTTTACTGTATAAAGCAAGACCCTCTCTCCAGTCCCTCACAGTGTACAATTAAATCAGTCCCTATAAGAAACTCATGATGCCTACATGTTTGACAAATGTCTGTGTGCTCATCAACTCAGCGTCATGAGCGGAAAGTGTCAACACAGTGTATGACAAAAACACATCTGAAGATCATTCACTGCAACATTTGAACAACACACCATCTTTTGAAAAATAAACAAGAACAAACTGCTGTATGCCATAAAAATGTTTTTTGTCAGTTTGTTTGAACCCTTTATCTGTAAATACAAACAATAAAGATATTCCACTTACTTCATACTTGGTAACCTTACATTTTTGTCAATTCTATGAAACTGCATTCACAAATAATTGTTAATTTTTCTTTTATATGCATTTCTATTGTTTTTTTACTCAGTAAAATAGTTTATTAATATATATAGCTATTTTTATTAATGTGCTATTGGCAGAGTTTCTTTGGAGCCTTTGTCAATCTTCGTAAGTGTTCGACTCAGAGGCAATCATGTCTCTGGTCACTCTACCTATGAAGTCAGTAGACGGATTGGGAGAGTATGGGGCGTCGTGAGGTTGCTGGAAAGGGGTGTGTGGTGCTCCCGATATCTACGCAAAAGGATGAAGGTCCAAGTATTTAGAGTCCTGGTGCTTCCTGTCTTGCTATATGGTTGCGAGATATGGACGCTATCCAGTGACCTGAGATGAAGACCGGACTCCTTTGGTACTGTCTCTTCGGAGAATCCTTGGGTACCGCTGGTTTGACTTTGTGTTGAAAGAGCGATTGCTCATGGAGTCACGAATGAGGCACATTACCTGCATTGTTAGGGAGTGTCAGTTACAGCACTACGGCCATGTGGTGTGATTCCCAGAGAGTGATCCAGCTCGCAGGATCTTCGTTGTTGCAAACCCAAGTGGCTGAATCAGGCCAAGGGAACACCCATGTAACACCTGGCTGCGGCAGATAGAGCGTCATTTCCGGAGGGTGGGACTGGACTGCATGTCTGTCTGGGGGGTTGCTAACCAGGATCCCGAGGTGTTTTGTCATGTGGTGGTTGCGGCATCACACTCTACCAGTGCATGCTCCCCAACCTGACCTGACCTGACCTGACCTGCTAGAAAATGTATTGCTCTGTGTCATGTCTGAGTAACATAAATGGTGGGACTAAAATAATGACCAAGGTTAGTTTCTATCTAAAAAATTTGAGTAAATAAAAAATAGATGATGCAAGCTAGGCAGCAATGACCCAGGAGTGTGCTACTGTGTTTTAATTCTGATGTCAGTTTCATTGTGAGACGTATTGTACATGTTTTTATTGTTTACTAGCCATCCCCCACGGCTCAGCCCGCATAGTAGTGAAACAGGACAAACTTTAAAGATCAATAAACAAACAGGTATTGCTATCTAAGCGGAGGCAAGGTACACTGTAAAATGCAGAGGTAGAGCGGCTCGAATACAGGCTGACGCGTAAGTGAGGAGGGCCCTGCCTGGCTCCACACTTCTGACATCATACTTCCCCCTCCCGGTCCGCAGCCTCTGTCTCAGATTAGTGCAAATATATCACTACTGCAAGCGAACTATGATTCTTAGTGCGATGGGAGAAGTAGCAAAATCAACCAGAATGTTCAAGCAAATTATAAAAGAAAACCCGATCTAAATCCGTTAAGTAGTTCTCTTGTTCACTAGCTAAGCAGAGGTAAGGAATGCCCCAAGGCTGGCACGTGAGTGAAGAGGGCCCTGCCCACCTTCCCTCGGCCCACTGCGTGTCTCTTGGATTCTCACAAATAAATTGGTACCGCAAGCGAACTATGATACATAGCACAATGAGAGATGTCGCAAAATCAACCAGAATGTTCAAGCAAATTGTGAAAAAAACCCTATCCAAATCCATTAAGTAGTTCTCATAATGAATTATTATTATTATTATTATTCTCTCGTGAAAAGCGTACAGACATACAGACAGACAGACAGATGTTGGATTTTATATATGTAGAGATGTGTCTTTTGGAATCTGTTCAGAGACATTTTTGGTAATTATCTACACAGCCTAATTTCATGAAAGTGTTGTAAAATGAAGAATGAAGTGCTGCTGCTTTGCAGTAAGGAGACTGTGGAAGATTGTGAGTTCGCTTCCCGGTTCCTCCCTGTGTGGATAGCACTTTGAGTACTGAGAAAAGCGCTATATAAATGTAATGAATTATTATTATTATTATTACTCTTGAAATAACTCTGAAACCAAATAATCACAAGGAGGCCAAAAAGGTGCAGAAGTAAAGGCAGAGTAAATACAAACTAAAAGGAATAACAGAAAGAACAAAAAAGGAATATAACAGATAGTATACTATTATGGGCCTGACTAGGATTGTTCACCTGTCTTACACAGTGCTTGCTTCAACATTCTTCTCCAGTAATTCTTGTACCTCTTACAATCATCTATGGCCACGCCTTCTCCAACTGGCCCAGCTCTTCTGAGCAATCTTATCTAAGCTCAATCACCGACTGACCAGACCAGAAAATTTAAGCTATGGCCAGAAACTACTGCTAGAAACACCCAGGAATATATTCCTGGGACAGGTCTAACCTCTATAACTCCTAGAATCTTCCTCATATCACTCCTTCTAGTAGTGCCAGGTGTTCCTGCAATCCTGGAACTCAAATATTCCCCAGGTTACTTGTCCACTGTAACAGGTACCAGTAAAGTACACACAACCTATAGAGGCTATCTGCAGCCATCTGTCATACTCTTGGAAATTCTTCTCAGCTTGTCAGTGTCCTCCAGCATCCTTCTGTTTTTGCTTAACCTGGAAGTGGTTACATTCAGGGTTCTCACTCTCTCTATAGTAAACCTATTATGCTTCCTCCACAGGTGTTTCATTTGTCCTTGCCAGAATTTCCTGTGTTCTTCTCAGGGTCACATATGACTCCTGGTAGCCCTGCTGGTCAGGACCTGTCATCAATTTACACTGAGCTAAAAAGAGAAACTTAATAACCAGGGTCACAGTTGTTAAAAGTTGCCATCTATAATGTAGTAGTATATTTTTTGTAGTTGGATACCTGAATATAAAGGAGGGTACACGTGCAGTATGTTCTGTATGTCCAAGTGCAGCACCCTCAGTTATTTTTTCATGTAATAGTATTTTAAAAGCCTTTAATTATGTGGACACAGTCAAAGGTATAAAGCACTCAGACATTTAGCAAACATGTAATCAAATAGTACATATACGTACCTCTACATTTCTTTATGTAGGAGTGTGAACTGAAAAGTCCTGTTGTACTTAATTGCCTCTGCTAAAAATAGGAAGCGTATGAGTCATACCAATGTTCTTTGACAGTTCTTCATTTAAAAGTAAGATGAAGCAATGTTCTCAGACATTTTTGTAATATAATAGCATCACACAATAAACATAATGAGACAGTGGCTAGATCAATGTGCTGTATGATTTGCTTTCAGATTCAATGCCATTAAAATAAAATAGAGGTGGCATAGCAGTATATTAGTTAGCATTGCTTCTTTACAGCTCCAAAATAATTTCTAGTTTGATCATTGTCTGTGTGGAATTTGCATTTTTTCCCTGTGTCTGGATTAGTTTTTTTCAAGTATTTTGGGTTTTTTTTTCCATATCCCACAGACATGTTTGTTAAGTTAATTGGCATTTCTCAATTGGTTCTGTTTGAGAGTGAGTTTGTGGGCTTACTCTCTATCCAGGATAAGTCTCTGCCTTGCTCCCGATAGTCTCCAGATAGGCTCTGGTATCCTTTGAACCTGAATAGGATAAGTTTACTAGTAAAGGGACAGATAAAGGCAAAGAACCCTTTTTCACATACTGTAAATCTCTATGTTACCAAGTTGGACTCCTGGTCATCAAAACACTGCCGGTGTGCAGATGTAATGACAGCCTGCTCACTCCTGTCACAAAAATTCATGAGATTAAGTAGAAATATTTGAAAATTAAAATGAAAATGCTTCATATACATTCATATGTATAAATAGCTACTTAAGCCCTTTTCCTGCTTTTTGTATCAAATTAATGAATAGGTAATGGTATAGTCTGTTTAGTACTTGTAGCCCTAGTATAACTGGTACATGTTTGTTTTTGTCAGGTTCCAGTTTGGCAGGTTGACAAGGAAGTCACAAAATCCTATTCGAATAGATAGAGAAGAAAAGGGTAATGTCACTGTGAAGCTAGGTTCTGAAGAAATGAAACAGTCCTAGCAGACCTGGTTGATGAAGAAGAATCTAGGAAGGACCTGTGAATAAGCAAGTCATGGAGTCATTTGATGTCAAAGTCAAAGAAGAGTACCAAAAACGGGCATGGCTGAAGTAGTCTGATTCCCTCTGAATAGGGTTTACTTATATCCAGATGTGCTTTTCCTTCACAACAATAAATATTTGTTTAGTTTATTGTTAGAAATAAACTGCATCTGTCTGTCATAGTATTTCTATTTATATAATAATGCCTGGTGGTTTTCTGCTATTACCATTGATGGGCAATGTTGCTTCCCCTAACCAAGCTTGACTCTCCCCAACTTGTGCTTGATTAGAAAAGACAATGAAATGATACCAAGTTGCCAGGATCAAATAATCAAAGAAACATTATAGATTTACTATAAATAGAATTTTGATTGCATGCCGTTTGCTAGGTGTCTTTCTCCACTACACAACAGAATGGAACCTACATATAGTACAGCTAAATAATTATGGCTTAACTCCCATTTTGCTCTCATGCATTCATTTTTTTCTTTACCTTATCTGAATAGATCTGTTAATGCATTGGTTTTTACTTGTTTTTTCTGCAACTTTTGCTCTTTTCTTTCTCTTAATCCTGCTACTATTTGCCCACATCTTTCAAATTCTTCTATAATGGTTTCCTCTCTTACTTTCTTTGCATTTTTTCTGCCCTTGTCTATCTCTGGTGTTCTCTGCCTGCTTACTCTTCTTTGTCTCTGTTCTTCTTTACTGTCTCGTCCATTTTATTCTTCCTGCTCTGTGCTCTTTCATGTCTCCCTACTCATTCATCCTGCTCTTCTATCCTGTACATGTCCTCTCTTCCCCTTTTTCCTTGACATTCCTTCATTCTGCATTTATCACACTGTTTCTAAAACCCCATTCCTATCACACCTAACCATACTCCTCTATTCTCTCCTCTGTTTTATCCCCTTCAGTGATTATTAGCCGACAACAGCGCAGAGTGCAGCTCATGAGAATCCGGCAGAAGGAAGAACGCAAAGACCGCAAAAAGAAGAAGCAGCACCACCAGCACCAGCAGAAATCAGTCCACCAGGAGCCAGTGTACCGGCGGAAGCCTAACCCCATCCGACGCTTTGATGGAGATGTTCTTTCCCCCGTGAGTCCGATTTTTCACTGTCTTACTGTCCTTATTACTACTTTGAATCTAGAATTGTATGGCAGGCTTCTTTTACAACATACGTTTTTTGACCACTAAAGATGGAACATGTGGCTTGATCATAGGAGTGTAATTATGTTTTTGATTTTTATTCTTGGCTAGAATATAATGTAAGGCGAACATAAAACTGACTAGGAAGTGAAATGTGCAAGGTGCCTTTATGATTTATTTATCAATGGGACAAGGGCAAAAAGCTTCATGTATGAATCTGAAGTTTTTTATAGGTCACTGGAAATCAGTTTTTTGTTCTCCTTGTGACGATAATTTGAAATTTTAAAAATGGAAGAAACCCTTTGAAGTCCATGGCTGTAACTGATAAAAATTACTGTACCACTACAGATGACAGTGAGTTTTAGAAATGAGGAGTTTTGCATGTATGGTAAATGGGGGGCAGGTTCATTTAAAATATTTCATTGTTAAAGTTAATAAAGTCTACACTTTTTCGTTTTATTTTGGATGTAGCAGGTTTTTCAGGATAGCATAGCCCACTTACACCATTCAAATGAGGAACATGTCAAGCAGGGCATGGCTGACCTTAATTGGATAGATCGATCTGGACAGGGCAGAAGTCTATTGGTGAGCTAAGAGATCTTGATGGACAGAACAGGGTTCATGGGAAACCTTAAGCATTTTCCATGGTTAGAGCAGTGAAATTATTTTCTGGACTTAAGCAGCTATTTTTGCTCTAAAAATACTTTAATAATTAAGAACCTCTCCAGGAATGTAATCCATACAGATGGACTCTGGCCATAAATCCCATTAACCACCCCTATCCATGTACATTTGACAACAATTTGAGAGGGCAAATAAAGAATTGCATTGAAAGTGATAAGCAGCCCTCCATTGAGCTGCTATCCAGATGCATTTTTAAGACCATATTTCACCTCAACGTATGCTTAGTTGGGTCAAAATATGAGCCAGCTCCCATTTGTTGTTACTGTTTTTCAGTCATTGTCTCTAAATACATTGTGTCCAAACCCCCTTAATTGTAACTGTTTAAAGTAGTTTTTTATTGAGATATTTTTACTGATATGCTGTATCTGAGGGTTTTAGTGATACATTATTGTGATTTGCTACTCATTCTTGAGCCAGCCTTCAAATTTTGACCCAATTCTATATTCCCTGAAAATTGATAATTGATTGTGGAAGTAGTATAGAAGGCAGAAGCTCTACTTGGCCGATAGAAATGTAGTAGAGAATAATGAAAACACAGTATTCTATGCTAAGATTAGATGGTGGAGTGTGCTTTTTCTGATTGTTTGATTGTAATAAAAACTAACTACAAAAAAAGGAAAAACAGTATTCAGGTTATGGGTGTTACAGAACAAGGTCCAGGACAACATTTACAGAATTTGAAATGGTGGGCAAAATTCACTTCTGTCTTTGGTACAGTATGAGTCTAAACTCCCATAGCTAGGACTTAGTTCTTCCCTCAACCCATTGTGAAAATGTCCATCTTTATATGGCAGCAGTCACCTTTATTATTATTTTTTGACTGATGCTTTTTCATTCAAGACGTTGATGTGTTTCAAGAATATCAAACAAACTTTACTTCATTCTTTGACTGAATTTACTATCCTAAATGCTCATTTGACTTCCATAATGCCTTATAGGTAAATGGTTCCTTGAAACTCAGTTTTTCCTTTAAAAATGTTTTATTTATGTGAGGCAGACATCTCTTAGCAAATAAATTGTGAGCGATTTGCAAGCTGTGTTTGGGCTGCTAGCAAACCAGTCCTCTTTGTTTCTACGTTAACTGTTTTTCTTTCCTGTAGGTCATTTTTTAAAGAAGTGCAACTATCAATTAGGCAGGGTGAGGGGGTAGGGAGGGGGCAGCCTGGGGTTGTTAAGAGTGTATGCGTGTGTGTGTATCTGAAGATGAAACACCAATGCCTTACCTTGTAGCTTTTAATTCTCCCCTCTCCCCATCGTTGTAGCAGATCCAGTTTCCTGCAATGGTGCATTTACCTGCTTGCTTGGCAACTAAGCCTGGCTCTCGCAATCTGGACCACTTGGTAAGCATCGCAGCCAGCGGGCCACTTGAGCAGCGTGTTATTTTAAAGGACCTGGGACAGGGCACTTAGGCCGTTGGACATGGCATCAGGGGCGCCGAGCCTGGAGTCTGGGGGGGGGGGAGAGGGAGGACAAACTGGTATGCTGCCTACCCTTACCGTATTGTGGGAGGAGAGGGAGGAACATTTGAGATGGTGGGAGGGAGTGGACTGTATGTGGTACAAAGAATGAGAAAGCAGAAGTGCATGACTGTGCGTCGAATGCAAAGTTTCTACTTCAGTTTCCTCAGATTCCTGTGTCGTTGACCTGGAGCTGGAGGGTGAGCGGATGGAAGGCAACCTTAAGGAGAGAAAGATGGGAGGGCAGAGAGCTCCACTTTAGGCACTTTGAGGCTGATTAATTACTTGCCTTGAATTGTGAAGAAGGGTTTATACTTCCTGGTCATCTCTAATCTAAGTCTGCGTCAAAAAAGAAACACAAATATGTAAAAATGGGTAGAGAACATTTTCATACAAAACATCAACATGGATTTTTTAAGGGTTTGTTTTCTCCACATCCAGTACAGATAGGCAAGCTTACTGGTTTTAATGACTGCAGCACTTATGCTTGTGCACCATGTGGCAGCAGAAGACAGGCTTGTCTCCCACCTGCTCAGCCCCTGCTCTCCTTGGGTCAAATGATAGCTTGAACAAGTTGCACACTTTGCCATGAAAATGTCCGCCGTGATTCTTACTAACCCCTCGAGGTATACATCTGGTGGCTTTACTGGCTAAGGCTGTAGGTAAACTGAATCCTTTCAGGAAGCTCAGCCGTTTCTTTCTGGTCCCAGATTAAGAATTTTAATTTCCATATATTATTAACTATTAGTAAAAACAATTTATCTATTTCGCAGAGTTTTTTATCTAGATTCATTACATTACAGCCTTCTGTTTCCTTGTCTCTCTTTTTCTTTTTCTCTAATTTGCAGAGTTACATTCAAAGTTTCCGGGAACGACAGACTGGGAACTCACTTGTTAGTGGCACCCGCACCATTGTGGACCTGGACTATGACTGTGGCTCGACGGTGCCTTTAACTGCTGCTGCTGGACCTGCTGTCCGTGTCTAATGCCCTGTGGGGGTTTGTCTTTGTATCCTGCTCTACTGGCATTCAGACTCCTGAGAAAGCTGATGTCAGGGGGCCTTCTCTCTCACTCAGGATTCCCAGAGCTGGGCCCTGATCTCGACATACATTTCTGAGAGAGGCCCGAACTCTTAAAATGCACGTTTACACATGTGGTGGGACTCTGGGTTTTCTGGAAGCTCACTCAATGTTGCAGTTTGAATTTTTTTTTTTACCTTTAGAAGTTCACCTTCAGACAAACAGTGAAGCAAGGCTTTCATGACCTATGTTTGTGGGCACCAGGTGCCATTGTGAAGTGTGCTGATACAGAGTGATGCTTAATCCTTGTACAGATCCTTTTTACATGCATGTTTACAGAAACAAATTACATTTGGATCTGTCTTAATTGGACTGGATTATTTGAGGACTGTTTGCTGGCAGATAGATCCATGTGTGGAGAAGTGAAATATGCAAATGGAATATTATTTCTCTGGACATTGTGTCATTAATGCAGAATTAAAGTAGTACATTGAGTTGCTACCATACATCTCATCCGGAGTCAGCTGCCTCACACTGCATCAACAAAGTAAAACAGGAGGGATCTGAGTGCTTATTGCCTGAAAGCAGATCATCTGGAGCAAAATTATGTCAGAGCACTTCAGATGTCACACTGGACCAATGAAGGGCTGCCGTCCTGGAAACATATCCTCCGAAGCAGAGTCACACAGGGTTACCGGAAGTCTGCCTTTCTGGAAGCAAATCCTCTGAAGCAGAATGAGAGTGGGTCAGCACTGAATATGCGGAGAAGTGCTTTCCTAGAAATGGGTGGCCTTATGCATTGCTACACTGGCTTTGCACTGATGCAGAGAGATGCTGAAGGAATTGAGGACATCATTACTTGAGCCAGTTTGAACCAGTCAGAGCCAACTTTTTGGTCCTGACTATGTTCCATATTGCACAGTGGGTAGGATCTGGCAGTTTGTAAGAAGGAAGTAGCCTAGTTTTGCGGAACAGAAGATGAGTGCAGCCTTCCATCTTTTTTTTTGTCTGAGCTTTTTTCAAGCCATAGCATTATTTACTCCTTTTACTGGAACAAATCCCTTTGTAACAAGTACATAATAGTGACTGATCAAACTGCAGTGGTGGATTTTGTTCTAGAGATTTGATGAAATCCACCAAATTTTCCCTACCCTGTGTGTGTGGACTGACCTGTTGTAGTGTGTGACATATTTCATTCACTTAAATGGCAGTGCCAGAGTATCAAGACAAGCTGCTGATTGTGTTGTAGCTACTTGTTCCTCCCTGGTTCTTTTTTTAGATCCTTGTGGCAGGGCCCTCTTCTGTTTGTTTCTATAAATCTGTGAGAAGAAGGAAGCCCAGAAGTATGAATATATATTTCAAGTCAATCTCAAAATGTGTTAACCACCCCTTACCCCTGATTTTTCCTTAAATCTGTTCCTAAAAAGAAACGTTGTAGCATTTGTTCAGTAATGCAAAAGTTATATTTAGAGTAATTAAAGGGGAAGTCCACTTTTCTTGAAATGTAGGTTCATTATAGCACTTATTAGCACCTACATCAGTACACCTAGCTATTATTATGTCTGTTGTTTGCATTTTTCTTCTGGGCTACTCAGTTTCAAAGTAACAAATTCTGCTAAAATCGAATTGATTTTCTATGTGTCACCATTGCATATGTTTTTTAAATGTCAAAAAGGCTGCTTTCTGACCAGGAGACGATAGTGGTATCGTTTTATCTGTCCTGTCTCATACTCAGGAAGAAGGAGGAAGCTTCATCTTTCATTGTTGATGTTTAGGAAGCATTCTGCTAGAAATTAACACAACCATGTTGTCACTTCATAATGACCAACCTATAGTGTAATTCACATCTTGATATTCTGTTACCACAGTGGCGCAGTGGGTAGCGCTGCTGCCTCGCAGTTAGGAGACCCGGGTTTGCTTCCTGGGTCTTCCCTGTGTGGAGTTTGCATGTTCTCCCCGTGCCTGCGTGGGTTTCCTCCGGGCACTCCGGTTTCCTCCCACAGTCCAAAGACATGCCGGTTAGGTGCATTGGAGATTCTAAATTGTTCCTAGTGTGTGCTTGGTGTGTGTGTGTGTGCGCATGTGCCCTGTGGTGGGCTGGCGCCCTGCCTGGGGTTTTTTCCTGCCTTGCGCCCTGTGTTGGCTGGGATTGGCTCCAGCAGACCCCCGTGACCCTCTAGTTAGAATATAGTGGGTTGGATAATGGATGGCTGAATGGATATTATGTTACATATTTCAAAATGTAAATAGAAAGCATTTGGGCTACTGAACTGATTTAGTGCCCTGAGATGGACTGGCACACTTCCTTTCTTGTACCTCATGTTGTCAGGGTGGGCTTCAGGACACTGAAAAAATTAAATGGCTTGAAAATGGATGGATGGTTCAGTAATTTCTTCAATGCACACAATGGTGACAGGACCAGCTGTAAAAATAGATTGGGTAACTTGAGTAAACGCAAGAATGGATGAAGTAGTTTACAATAAAAAATCTGCTAACACAGCTGCAGCTGTCGGGAGTGAGCTGGCGGTTTAAGATAATCACCATATATCAGTTTGTACTAGGAACATACTGTATATATACCATAGATATGGGGTCTCAACATGGGTCTAAGTGTTATAATGAGCCTATATATCAATTTCCCCTTCAGTATTAGCTGTTCTACAAAGAATTGAATGAGCCAATTGGTAAATGATTTGGGCCTCTCCTTTAGTTTGGACCTGCAGGGTTTTTTCTCCCCACTATCTACCCTGTTTTCTTTTCCTCTGGCATGCTCAGGAATTTCTGTTCAGTCTTCCTTTGCAGTTCAGTGTTCTGCAGTGCTTGCTTACACTTTTCCCACTTTTAAAAGGGAGCAGCAATGAAACTGGGCAGCCATGTCTTATTTTACAGGATATCTTGTGAATGAATGATGAAAGTAGTGTTGGATTTAGAAGCAGGATGTTTGAAAGTGTTTGACGTTTAACTTTTCTTATTCATTCTCTGTGTGCCACTACCAAAGCCATATATTTTTAGGAAGTAAAATTTCTCTTTTGTGACACACATTGCCCATGTCATTCTCATTTCGATTAAATTCGGCTGATTTCAAATGTCACATCTGAGATTATTTTAAAGGCATAATAGGAAAGACCATGATTCGGATATAGGGAAACAACTCTTAACACTTGTTAGGGTGAAAGGGAAGTTGTTCAATATTTTAGAGAAGAACCTTTCCTATGTTTCTGCATGCAGTGTATCCATTAATACTGATTGCAGTCTACATGTCGTCATTTCCGTTGTTCTGTATGACATTGTGGCAGAAGAGAAGTTTTACTGCTGTAAACACAGTTACGGTTTTTGGAATCAGACCACATTTTAGGACTGTGTACCATTTTACATTATTGTTCTAACTTTAAAGGGAGTGGTGCCTGGTACTTTTCTTACAACAGGCATTTCTGTTGAAGCACAATGTCCCAGACAGGGACATTCTAAAAACCTAGATTTGCCCTTCTTACTTATGAAGTACTCTTATGATTCATACAAAGCACTTTAAGTGATTTATAGATTTTTTGGATGTTAAAATAAAAGGAAAAAGATTTCAAGTCTCTTTTTTGAAATAGAGAAGATACAGTATGTTTCAAACAAAAAAGACACTGACTGCTCAGTCATTCAAGTCTTTCTGGTTAGTCAATACTTAAGCAGTCTCAATGTTTCATCCAAATATATCTTACGAGTCCTCAGGGTCTTCTCTTCACCTACATGTCTTAGTAGTTTCTTCTGGATTTCCATGACTTTCTGTGTGTTAGCTGGTTTCTCTCTTCAATGCATCTCCCTTAATTTGTATGGATTCTGCAGCCCCCAGAGTCCTCAAATGACTGTTTAACTGAATTTTGTGGCATCGTCTTTTCCAGTACTTTTTTGTGATTTGCTTTAGTTGTTTTTAATGTCTTCATGTCTGTTCTAGATTTTCCTCCACGTAACTTTAATTAAATGGTTCCCTTTTGAGCGAGTATGGTTATGTGGCTGAATAGGCACCATAATGGATGGGCTCCTCATTCATGTTTGTTTTCTGCCTTGCATCCAGTGCTTCCAAGACAAGCTTCATAGGTTTATATGACCCTGAATGGCACAAAGCTAGTAAGAGAATGGAAGGGTAGGTTGTCCACCAGCATTATTGATTTTTTCCTTCCACACTTTGACCCCTCCACTGAAACAAACTTTTTTCCTCCGTGCTATACCAGATTTTTAATTACTGCATGCAGATATCCTTGAAAGTCACGTCAGACCTTTGTTTTCTTATGTAAACCTCACAAAGTATCTATATTACTAAACAACAGTTTAATTTATGCACAGCGGATGCACCGAAGTGCATGCGCACTGTGCTGCAGCGCCCCAGAGTCAAACCCAGCGGCTTCCCAGAGTCAGTAGGTGGCACCCAAACAACACAACCTGTAAACTTAACTTGCTCTAATCCACTGTGCCAGCAGTCGATGTCAGCAGAGGCAAAAGAGTCACGGCTCCAAATGGAAAGAGCTCAACGATTTGTAATACAAAACCGAGCCCGTAGTTCCCAGAGTCAGTGCGTGGTGCCCAAACACCACAACCTGTAAACTACACCTGCTCTAATCCACTGTGCCAGCAGTCAGTGCGTGTAAGTTGGAGTATGCTTCCTAACAGTAAACGACTTCTACCTAACGACACAGCCACAGAACAACAAAGACGAGACCGCATGGATAAAAACAATACGACGCGCTTCAGACACACCAGAAGCAAAGACATCACAGCTCCACAATGAAACAGCTCAACTAACGGAAATACAAAATGAGCCCGTATGGATAAACACAATGAACGAACACGCCCACAACGCTCTTCTGACACAGCAGAGGCAAAGGAGTCACGGCTCCAAATGGAAGGAGCTCAACGATTAGTAATACAAACACGAACCCGTATGGCTACGACCTGTAAACGAGCCCGTATGGATAAAAACAATGAATGAAGGTGCCCACACAAAGAAACCGCTTTAGTACAAATATGTTTATTTAATTAAATGAAAACTTTACCATGGCTACGACCTGTGAACTAAACCTGACGTAAAGCGTGCACGCCAGATTGTACAGCCGCCCGGACGCAACCGCCCACACCACCGCATATACCAACTTCATTTAGTAATGTAGCCCTCCATGCCCGGATCCGCCGCCATGGTCACTTCAGCACGTGAATCCGCCGCCGTCAGCAAACGACGTCTCCTAGACGACACAGCCATAGAAAAACAAAAAAAGAGACTGCATGGATAAAAACAATAAACGAAGGCGCCTACAACGCGCTTCTGAAACACCAGAACCAGATGAGTCACAGTTCCAAAAAGAAACCGCTTTAGTACAAATATGTTTATTTAATTAAATGACATTTCCCAAGACGCACCCACCCTCCATGATATTTCATCCCTCCAAATATCGGAGGGAACAGAAAGTGATTGCCATTCTTGGATTTGTGATTCTGTCGAGAATCGCGGGGTTGCTGGTCTTCTAGAATTCATATTCTAGCTTTGGGATTCAGAAGGGAACAGACAGCTCAGCTGAGGTGGTAATGCTGACTGTCCAGACTGGGCTATTGCTGCTGTAGCATGCATCCATATGAAACTGTTCTCCATGTAGCTGGTGACTTTTTAAAAAAGCTATTTTGTATTCTGTTGGCCGAGTGGTTAGCACTACATTGCCACAGATCTCCAGAAGGCTGGGTTCTAATTATTGGCCAGGCATTGTCTGTGTGGAATTTGCACATTTTCTTTATGTTGAAATGTGTTTTTTCTCTCGAAGGTCAGTCTTTGCTCAAAGAGACATGGGTTCCAATTTGCTTTGTCCTGGAGTGAGGGAGTGTTTATATGTCAACCCATCCAGGTTAGTTTCCAGCTTAATGCAGATGCTGATGGAATAGGGCCAGGCCACATTCCTACAATTGAATTAAGTCAGTTCAATAAATGGACAGACAGTTTTGTACACCAAGATCCTGTAGTGGTTTCAGAAGATGGATTCTAATGGTGTCATCAAAGGTATATTCTTAAGACAGCGCCTCCTCATTTAAGGTTTTTGATTGTTGGCTATCCTGTGCCAGGCATTTCCTAGTCCACAGGAACTGAGCAGGCTGGTCATTAGGACAGAGAAGAGATTGGTGCTAATGGTTGTTATTTTATTTTGTTTTGTTGTTTTTTTAATCATGCTATTGTTGCGTAGCAGTTGTTATTGTAATGTTGCTTGAAATATTAATGCCCTGTATTTACACAGGTGTTCACTTTGTTTTATCTGATGAGTGCTGCTTCCTATAGGCACGTTGTCATTATTAATAATTATTTTTTTTATTAATTTTTTTTATCTATTTCTGATTAATTCAACCCAGATGTGTTTTTTGGCTTCATTTTTTCCCCCACAAACTGTATTCTGGATGTTAATTTATAAACCTGTTTTCCTGTGCCATTCAAAACTTAATTGTTTTCTTGCATGTGAAAGCATATGCATGGGTTGTGCACATCACTCCAGTGGCCCAGCTGGCTTCTTTGTGTTTTTGTAATTGTTCGTCTCCATCTAGACCTTTGCATTTCTTGTCACAAAGCCTTCTCTTAATTAAGGCCTTCAGCATATTTATGAACATGTCATTGCAAGAGAGTACCTGAGCAAGACCCTTTCTGTAAGGTCATCACAAGCTGGTATGTCTATCAATCAGTATTCTCTACCCTCTCCTTTCTGTGCTTCAGAACAGCTTTGGCTTAATCACATCCTTAGGAAAGATCATTCCAGATCTGATTTCTGTTCAGAGATAGTAATTCTGGCATTTGTCATAAAGCTGAATTACACACAGTCTGGTTTAAGTGCAGTCAGAGCACATAGTCAGCTGCGTGGAACACATCCATGCTTATGTCTCACCTTCACTAGACTGTAGGGTACACGACCTGTGCTAGGAATCAGTTTGGGTATTATGTTACAAGGTTTCGCAGTTGTAGGAAATTCAGGTTATATACTTTATAAAACAGTAGAAAAGGAAAGGAGTTGGTTCTCAGACTCACCTTTCCACTGGACATGAGTTTGATTTAGAAATTTTTTTACTCAGCATAAACATTCATGAGAGGTGCTAGTGGGCAATCACTCATAATAACAAGCAACAAAGAGTATCATTGTGAAAACATGTGGAATCCAGATTCAATTTTCTGAATATACAGAGCATTGTTATGGGGAATTGTGCTGTAGTCAGATGGACAGAGGTATGGGCTATCGTCTGGGAACAGCAATATTCCCCAGTACAGTAACTGTTTTGCTTGGTTATAAACTGTAGCTTTGTACACTGCTAGTGACATTTTTTTATAAATGAGATCTATATTCTGTATATGAAAAGGTACACCACTTTCTTCTTACAACCAAAAGACCTCAAAATGAGTAGATTGGGAATATTAAACTGACTCTGTATGAGTGGACTTACCCCATCTGGCCCTGGTCCTACCTTGTAAATGATATTGCCAGGGTAGGCCTTAGCCCCCTCCAAAACCTTAAACTACAATTAGTAAAGGATGTGAGAAAAAAATGAGGGACAGTATTATCTTTGGTAGAGCAGAGTCTTCAGTTTTTCAAGTAACACAACTGATTAAGTGTCTCACTTGGCCTGTTCATCATAGAAGCTCCACTGTGCATTGTACTGTATTAGTGAGTCAGTGTTCTAACAAGCCATCAGACCTCCTTTTTTTATCATGAAGGTTGAGTCAAGATTGAGCATACAAAGCAAGTAGTTAAGCCTAACACAAATGTGTTCATTGATGGCCGAGGATGGTCAAAGTGCTGTACAGATGAACTGAAGAGTGAGAGAAATTTAGCAGCTCTTGTCTCTGAAAGGATTAGCCACATGTAGAGAAATTGTTGTCTTATCAAAGGTGGCCTCTGTTAAGGTTGACTTCTGTGCAGTTCCCATTTTCCATCCTTATTAGAATTGATTCCAACTAAACTGTTAATTGTTGACTAATGTCAAAAAGTTCTAGAATTTTCATCTAAGAGGTGTCATCTCCTCTTAAGTTGATCAGTGGAATTTGTCAATAGCCAGGAGAACAGCAGTTTGACCAGAACAAAAGTAGCAAATGGCTTGGACCCATGACCCCACAATGGATGAAGTGAGTTCAGAAATACAAACATCTTTTCTAGTTGGTCAAATCAGCGATCTGAACATGGTCATTTCCAAGACTATTTGGATCTTTTTTGCATGCAG
The DNA here is from genome assembly GCF_900747795.2 of Erpetoichthys calabaricus. NCBI lineage: Eukaryota > Metazoa > Chordata > Cladistia > Polypteriformes > Polypteridae > Erpetoichthys > Erpetoichthys calabaricus. Next base: position 102,182,344 of record NC_041401.2, read on the forward strand.
TATTACCCATACTTTTTTATTGGAGGTTGTTATGTTTGTGAGTCTCTGCCTTATAAGGGAGGGAAAATAATTTTGAATATTATTTAAGTCACTTATTTGAAATCAGGGTATGAAGCCATGGGGCATATCATTTGGCATTGTGGGCCACAATGAATGCTGCTTTTTTATAGCTAGTAGATTTCCTGCATTTTCAATGGACTTCTAGCTTTATTTTGAACTTTGTGTGGCTTATATTGCCTTCAGGAAAAAAAAAACATGTTCTTAAAGTTTTAACATTTAATATTTGTGCCTGGGCTGTTTAGAACAAACATTTTTTTACTTCTTTATAAATACCATGTAATTTTCTCAGAGGGCCAGTCAACTGTCATGTTCTATGCAGAAGTGACATGTCCTAACACTGCAGTTCACGCAGAACTGCAGTTCTTAAACTGCCTGATAGACTGGCTTCCCTTTCATAATGTAATTCCAGCTCCACCACTTCTCACTCATAGCCGTCCGTGCTCAGGATGAATACTGTAGAACTTAAAACACAAACAGGTATATAAGGCACAAATAAGGGGCAGGTCAGGATAAGGCTAACAGTCCAATAGGTTAGGTTTATCCCACCAGATCACCTCCCACCAGGAGCAGCTTTTGTAATGACCTGATCCTTCCTCACACCTTGTGATGGAGAAGAACTTAAGATGTAGAGCAAAGGGGGCAAGTGCTTTTCCAGGAGAAGCCCCACTGGATGATCTGAATGAGTGAGACTTTGGCCTGAGGTCAGTTAGTTGATGAGGTGGTGACTGAACGTTCCAGCACACAAGGTCGGGTTTCTCCTCGACCAGACTGAGCCAGTGCTTGTATTCTGCAAGACACAAACTTAAAAAAATTACTAAGTGGGATTGTGACAGGATGCAAGGTGCAGCTTTTGTCATTGGATATTTGTGTTTTTTTTTCTAAGGCTTCTTTTTATAGCTTTTCTAACTGTGGCATTATTCTGCATTGATGTACAGAGGTGAGTGCAGAAGGTCCCCCTACACATACTAGTGTAAGGGGAAATGCAGATAAAAGATGCAGCAAATTGTATTTTTCAATTTGTTTCTTGTTGTATATTTGGGTTTTGACTGTGCCAAATTTGATCTAGTGTATAATATTGTTTTACTAAATGTGAATTAAAATAATTTATTTCAAGTCTTTCTCTAAAAGGTGCTCTTTGTCATTTCTGACTACTTTTCTTTGTGATGTTTGATTTAACACAAGAGTATGGGGTCTTTAAACGTCTCACTCGGGGTCCCTTTGTTGCTGTCAGGCACACCTTTGAGGTCATATTGTATCTGTTTTTGAGCCTCCATAAGGTCTACTTGCTATCTCATAACTGTGTAACCATATTTATTACTACTAATTCTTTATTCAACTTGGACATTTCCTATCATCTTTTAATTTCCATTAATTCCCTCCCATTTCCATTTTCTATCCCTTAACTTTAAGAGTAATATCCTTATGGTCAACTCTATTCCAGAGGTTAAATACCTTTTCCTGTTAATTTGTGAGATGTCACCGCTGCACACAGCAGTTTTTTGTCTGCTGGTATTATCATGAAGGTAAGGTCTGTAATGTATTATAATAGTACTACTACTGGTGTGTGTGTGTGTATAAAGTACCATGAAATTCTTACTTCCATGTTAAACCAGTGTTACAGTGACAATCACTAAGAAACTTTTCAGTTTATTCATATATATTGCAGTTCCGTTTCCTAGCCCAGACCAATGTTGTTGAAAAACATAATAAATCACACCCAAAAAAGTTAATTCTAATTAGGTCCTGGAAGCAGATAACTATCAATATTTTCCACATAATATACAGCTTGGCATGAAACAACATTTCTGAGTGGATAGTTAAGCAGATGAAGGTTCTTTGCAGTAGACTGGCATCTGTCTTTGTCTGAGTACTGCTGTAACCCCTGTGCTGGTGAGTTAGCCTTCAACCTTTCAGCTATTAATGCCTTGAATGATGTTGCATACATAATGCAGTGGATGGTTAAATGGCTAATTGTGATTTCTACAGTTTGCTCCTTTAATAAATGGATCCCCATGATCATGAAAGCAGGTGAATGAAAAGATACAGAGCCTTGACAGTTGTGCATACGTCATGAATAAATTAAGTGCTTTCCCTGAAAGGGTTAAGAGTCAAATTAAGTGCTTTCCCTGAAAGGGTTAAGAGTCTACAATGATATTGCAAACGACTCACTCTTTGGAAAAACTAGTGTTTAAAATCTCCATCAGAATGCCTGCGTTTACATAACATTGTTGCACTATTCTCAGCAGGCAAGACGGCAGCCTCAACTACCTGAAGCACGTAGTTTGTTGCAACTGTCCCAGTAGCCTGGATAATGGTGGCACAGTCAGAACCCAGGCACCAAAGCAATTAGATGAGTTTGTCTTATTGAAACACATAAAAACACATTACATCTGTGAAGAATAGGTTTATTGCTTATTATTGGTTGCATAAAAAGAATGCTACAGATCTCCTTCTTGTGATCCATGGTACACTTCCAGTAATCAGCCCCCTTCTCTCCAGCGGTTTTGGCCATCATCTTATACATTCCTCTTTCTCATTTCCATTTCTGTCTTTATGCATGTTGTGTGTGTGTGTGAGGACTTTGCTTTGTTCAGTGCTCTATGTCTTTGTTTCACCACATTTGGTTTTAAACTGCATCTTGTTGGTGCTGAGTGGACTCACTCACAACCTGAAAGAAGAAACACATTTCATGCATCAGTTCAAAGCTAGCAGGTGGATGTCCTATAAATAAATAAATAAATAATTGTGGTCATTGCTAGTGAACTGCAGAAACTTTTCATAAAGCGTTTAGTGTGACTGAAATCTAAACTCACAACCAGCAACTAAGTGATGTGCACAGTTCTGCAGGCTGCAGTGAGCAGTATAAGAACAAAACCAAGTGTAGGGCGCAAGAATGAGGTTATGTGAACTTGCAAAGGCCCTAGAGCCTGTAAGCAGTGTTGATGTGACCAAGTCACTGGGCAGCTCTGAGGCCAACCCAGTCTCACTTGTTAGCACTCATCCAAAATAAGCACCAAATAAAGTGCAGGATTGCACTATCTCACTTACGCTGGCCAGTAGCCTCAGGTTCAATTAAAGCACATCCTGCTTTGAAACAAATAAAAAAAATGTCATTTAGTATTTAAGGGAGAAAAAAAAACAAAAAATGGATGGTTAGAGTAACAATCAGGAGAGACACTAAAAAAAAAAAAATATGATAATGAGGCAGTTTGAGAACATGGCCAGGGGTAAGGAAGCAGACTATAGTTACAGTCAGAAAGAGCAGTAAAAGAAAGCAGAGCATTGGAATATAGGCTGAATAAGGCAGACGGGAAGGAAGAAATAACTGGAGACTACAAGTGAAAGAAAAAAGGACAAAAAATGATTTTGGAGTTAATGCTTCATATAAAAAAAATACAAAGGGTGGGAGCTGAATATAAGACAGAGCAGAGCGTCAAAGAACAAAGAAGGCAGCGGGGGTGGTGAGAAACATAAGGAGGTGTAATAAAAGAAAAATGTGGTGAAAGAAGCCCACGGCAGGTTAAAGAGGAGGGAATGGAAAGAGAAGAGAAAGAAGTGATAGAAAAAGAAGGAAAAAATGAAGTTAATAAGAGAAGGCACCCCACCGTGCACAAAACACTGGACTGAGGCCTTCTATGACCCCACTGCCAATAGTGTAAAACAACCCTTAATCTGATTATCAAATTCAGTCTCCTAGTGAAGCCTTAAACTTTAATAAAGGAGCTATTGGAATGGGGACATCACACCTTGTGAAGCTCTAGTGGGTCGCTGATGGGAAGAAGCTCCAAATTTTGAGGTTGGATGCCACTTGATTAAAAAAAAAATCTCAAGATAGCATATTGGATACAAAAAACTTTCCATTTCTAATATTCAGTGTTTACAAGCAGTTAAGCCGGTCTCAGTGACCCACAAATTTTGTGATTATTGCTTCTGCAGATCACCTATTTTAATAAATTTTAATTTTTCATGTGTTAATTTTCTAAGCCCACTTGCTCCAATATATAAAGGGTACCAGAGCGTACAGTATGCAGTATTAAGTGCAAGGCAAGAGCCACCTGTGGATGAGGTAAGATAATAATGTATTTGTAGATGATACTTTATTATAAGGGTCTTCGCATAAAACATGAAAGTACCTATTGTCATTGTCATTTCTGTCTTTCTGCATTAAACAACTCGGCTCCAAGTTGACCGATCTGTTGAAATGTAATGCACTTATCCTTCAAGAAAATTTGTCAAGAAAGTTCAGTTTTCATTGAGATGTTTAAAATAGAGCATGCTGTACAAACTGTTGACATTTCTCAAACTCCCGTATCAATAGGTGCTTCTAACAGCAAACCAAATCCCCCAGTATAGGTTATTGAAATGGCGGAGACATAGATTTTAACTTTCCATCGAGTGTTTGTTTAAAAATTTGTATATTTAATAAATATGAACTACAGTTAGCCCTGCACAACTAACAACAGGACATCAATCAAAGCAGTTTTTACATCATTTCAGTTGCAAATTGCTGTCTATGAAAGCTCTTTCCGCTACGACAAGCATAATTGGGATCAACTTTTAACACACGATACCATAAAAATTCTGTTAATTGTTTTATGTAATCTACTAATACATGCAATTACATTATATATCACTTATTAATATAACAGTTAAAAAAAGTTTAATAAAAACTGTTTTTGAGTAGGTAAATAAATAAAAATGAAACAAATGTTCCAACTTCCAAAAGAGTTTAAGTCCCCAAATCAGTCAGTCGTTTTCTACCCTGCTTAGTCCTAAACAGGGTTGCGGAGGTCTGCTACAGCATATCCCACCTAGCATGCACCTACATCTTTTTGGAACTTGCTTTATTTTTAATTGCTTCTTATAAATGAATTATTATCACTTTCCAAAAACATCTAGAGTTCCAAAAGTCATTTTTGGCAGCAGCTGTTGCAATTCTGGCAACTTGACTTAATGCCAATCTGTTCAAGAGGAGTATAATTTATGGCAAGCTAAATTAGAATCAACAAATAACTTAGCACACACATCTCTGGGATGTGGGAGGAGAACTTACTTAAACACGGAGAGAATGTGCAACCGCCACAGAAACAGTCCCTAGAACTTTGAGGCAATCCTGATAACCAATGCACCATTGTACTGTCGAAATCATATCTGTCGGACCACTTCTTTTAATCAATAAATATGTTTTTGGGTGAGACAGTGGTCCCTACTTCTGGTTAAAAAACACCAGGGTGCTGGGTCAGATTCCCAGCCTAATTACCGAGTGCACATCCCAGAGATGTGCATGTTGAGTTTACAGGCCCAGTTGCAAGGAGTGTGGGTGTGTGGCTGAGTGTGCCCTATAATGTTCTGGTGTTGCATCCAGACTTGGTTCCTGAAATGATTCCCCACTGAAATCAGGTTCAAAACATGAATAAATGAATAGAGCAAATAGATTAAATGAAATCTAAAATTACTTATCTCTAAATGTATTTGTATTACTCTTTACAGGCTGAATTTGTAAAAAAATAAGTTAAAATACTATTTCTTCTATTTCTTAAATATAGGGATACAATAATCAATCAACAGAGTTGTTGGCCAGGAAAAACATTGTGTGGGTAAGGGTCATACAATAACGTATTTGCACCAGCAGGTGGCACTAAAGGCCAATTCTGTAAAAATAAAAAAATCAGCCTTGTAATAAGCTTCAGTATAACAATATGATACATATGCTCCTATAGATGAGAAAATGATCAAATTTAACCAAGTCTGCCTAAAATAATTTATCTGATTGGCTCTCTTAAAGATCAGCTGAAGTGAACTTGAAAAAATGCAGTGGTCACCAAAATGAGGACAGTGCTGGGATATTTCTACTGGAACACTCACTGACCTCCCCATCGCGGGTCTCGATGGTCTTGATGAGTACTGTCTTCTTGGTGTGGACCTGCTGCTCAGGACTGGTCTCTATTTATATACAGAAAAAAAAGTGACACAAGGTCAGCATACAGAATTTACAACAGTAGAATTGAGCAAAAACTACTGCTGCCCAGTAATGATACATTTCAAATGCCAGAATGATTCTCAAAGTTCTAACCTGTGTTTAATGTAGAACAGGAGAGAAAAAGTGAATAGAAAGTTCACTCTAGCACAAGTATTTAAAGCCCCTCCAGCAGCTGTGGAGTCTGAAGCACGCTGGACACAATGTATTACCCAGCTTGTTAGACAAAGTATCTTAGCCTTAGGTTTTGTTAATTTTATACTGGCCATGCCCCATGCTGTTGCATTGTTCTGAATTTCAAGGATACAAGTGCTCAATGGAGATAACCAGCCAGGACTCGCTACCCCATAGAAATGAACATGGAGTTGCTCATTACGTTTTGTTTTTAAATAATTTAATCCATTTGATTCTGTGACGAAGACTTTATGGGAAAATGCATTTTGATTAACACAGGGATACTAAAACAGACTCTTCATCACATCATTATTGGTAAATTGTCTTTTTCACTTTATGTGCTGACTTCAAACTCAAAAAGTGAGCCCAGTTAAATGCTGACCGTGCACACTCTGATTTAGTATAATTTGATATAAATTCCAGAGGATATACCCCCTACAAGTGGTTGACTGTGAAGAAATTGCTGCCACACCAAACTGCATTAGTGATCTCAATTATAATAAAATCTGGATGAATACAATCAACTATGTGCTCTTTTCTGGTGAGGAAGTGCAATACTAAAAAACTCAAGGCAGGGGTCACCCTAGGAGCTGGATTGTGGCAGGACTGTGTGTGCTCTTAAGGATAGCCAGGGGTTGGAGACAGGGGATGGTTAATATTTCACTATCAGACATTTTAGGAAAACAATCACCTGGCATGATTCCCTGCCTAAGCCTTGAAAATCTAGCAACAGTATTTTTGAATTATCAAGTGAATGTCTAACATTTTACATTTACATTTACACTGAAAAAGAGCAACAGTTGCAAGGTCTGAAGTAACGTTTTGTGCAGAAAAAAGGTGTTAGGTTTAGGTCTTGTTGGCTTGGTCCCTATGGGATCAAAAAAGGATGGTGGGCCATTTTAAATGTACATGGTCTAGAGTACAGCCCTTAATAATGGTGCTAAAGTTAAGCAAAATCTACCAGGCAGTCTCCAACCAAGAGAATGGTTTCAGTAAAAAGCTACAGCTACTGTGAACATCACATTAAGCATGGCATGGAATTGAGACCCCACCCAGCATCTATCTCATCAAAGATACCAATTACATATGAAGAGCCCTAACATTCAAGGAGGCACTCTTCTGATGGTAGAACTGACCTCTGAAAGTCAGGCTGGCGAAGGGCTGCACAGGAATGGTAATCCTGGAAGAAACAAATAGACGGACAGTCATGAAAATCTGTTTTTATGCAAAGCAGTGTAAAAGCTAACAAAATGCACCCTAAACCCCAAGCCACAAGTTCAAGTTGCACCACCAGCTGAGCTGAGGCAAGTCATGTAAATGTTTAATCCATATTGTACAGCTCATATCAAATGCTTTCACATGGCATGAAATTTGCTATAAAACTATAATTTATTTTCTTTTACATTTAAAAACACAGAAAAGATAGACTACATTAAATAATGTCTACAGAAACAGGAGAGGGATTATATAAAATAAAGACTAACCAGTAAAAACATTAAAGGCATTATATGAAACAGAAAAGGAGTTGTAGCATTTTTTTTTCTGGGGTGACTTCTCTAGACAGTAATTCTAACCTGCTCTCCTCTCCTTCCAGCAGTTTCCTGTAGGTGGCGATCTCCACATCTAGTGCCATCTTCACATTGAGGAGGTCCTGGTATTCACGCAGGTGACGGGCCATTTCATCTTTCAAACTGACAATCTCTGCCTCCAGACGACTAATGGAGTCCTGGTAGCCACCTGCCTCAGCACCAAAGCGTTCCTCAAGCTCTCTCATCTGACGCATCAAGGAATCATTCTGTGAAAGAAAGTAGACAACATATTTAGGGGTAACAAAAACAATCCAGATCTCCTTTTATCATATCTTTTAGGAAATGCTAGGCCTGAACTGGCATGAGAGCTACTATATTGCAATAGGCTAAGTACTTCTGCTCACGGTGCAGGAGAGTGTCAACATGTATATTGATTAGCATGTGCAAGTAAGAATTTACAACAATTTCATTGTACAACATGGACCCTATGAACGTGATGATTCAAGTCCTGCTCCCAGCCCCCAGGACTCTGCAGACATCCATGCTATCTTTATTTCTTGACCTGCTTTGTTGACCACTGTACATATACAGAACACCCTGGAGACCAAAGAACTGAAAGCCACCTGACATCAGCCTTTCTGAAGCCTTCAGGTATAGACGGGAACAAATGGTATTTATGAAAAACTAACTCTCCGCTTTACTATAGACACCAACAATGTTCGCTTGCCTGTTTTTTCAGTTAGGCAGTCCCAAGCCCAACTAAAGCTTACTGCTGTGCATTTTTAATAACTTAATTCACTTGTTCTAGGGCCAGTCTAGTTTTCAATAAAATATTTTGGATACATTAGAATAGGAAAAAACAAGCTTAATAACATATGATTGTCGTAAAAATTGCAACTGTGCATTGAGGGAATTGATAATTAGATGCATTTTCAGACCACCCTTCAGAGGAAGCAGTCGGACACACAAGTATAGGTGCTACAAAGCCTGATAAGCACGCTGTGGAGTAGTCCCAATTGCGCCCTCAACTATCATGGGTGCTCTACTTCAAATTAGGCTACTTTTATATCATTATGGTGTATGTGTCCAATTACATTGTGTTCACCTTGTAGTATAAATTGCTTTGTAAGCTATTTTCTATCGTTATGAAAAGTGCTATACAAAACATAGCCTGATTAATTTAAAATTGACATGACTTACAGTGCCCTTCAGGGAATCGATCTCGCAGGTGTATGACTGAATCTGGTGACGGTACTCCATCATCTCTTGCTTGGCCTGACGCAGAGCATCATTGTTTTTAGAGGCTGCTTGTGTAAGGTCTGACACCTGAGGTAAGAAGAATATCCAGGTTAGTGGCATGTGTCCTGAAGTCTCTGTATGGTCATGTGACACCGGGAGATGATCTTTAGTACAAACACTCCTATACCTTTGATTTGTACCACTCTTCTGCCTCCTGGATGTTCTTGGCGGCTATGTTCTCATACTGGGCACGGATGTCCCGGAGAGCTGCAGTTAAATCTGGCTTGGATGTGTCCATCTCAACCTGTACATGGGTCTCCTGAAGCTGAGCCTGCAGCTCCCGGATTTCCTGCAAGGTATATAAAACAAAATGGATGAATATGACTAATGCTTCTAGTTGCAGTTAAACCCTCCGTTCAGGTATGGGAATGGCCAGTAATCCACTCAAATGTACCACTGTTGCTTTAACACCAGGATCTGGGGGGACCAAGATGACCCATTGTTTAACAAACACACCAATGATTTCATGGCTACCTTATTTTTCACTACCACTGGATGTCTGAAGCTGATAAACACACTTGTGCTTTTCCCATTATAAGCCAGAACCAAAAAGAATGTGTTATTTGTACTTTAGTTACATGAAGCACAACTTATGGAAATACAGTATATGGACGTGTCACGTTACTAAAAACAGAAAATAAGAATCACAATAACTGGCAAACACACAACAGTGCATTATAAAACGGTTTTACAGAAAGTACATAATGTCCTATAAGCAGCAGTTCTGCAGAGGCCAAAGCGACACACACGGCCGCCAACCCGGTTCAAAGACTGTTTTACCCTCGAGGACGAAAGCTTACGAGGTATCGGGCAGTGTGACGTCGGACCTCCCAGGAAATCACACAAGTGAGGTCCGTTCAGCAGCTGAGGAAGGGGGCGGCGCTGTGACCGATGAGTGACATAAAAAGGGACCAAGACAGCTACCTGGCAGACCCCGAACCCCCAAAACCCCCTACCCTATGTTGGACTGCGCATAACGCTCAAAGCCTTTTTCATCCCTGGCGGTGTCGTCTTCCCTGGCCATTCACGGGAGATCAAGGCTGTAGTTTAACAAATAATAAAGCAATCACTAGTAATTACTGGTGTCTTGTTAGGAGTCTTCCTTACCTTCGGGTTGTTACAATATTTGTCTTTACAGTTCTACGGATAAAAGACTTTGCTCCCTGCTACGTTAACGTATAGTGACCATATCTATGCTTCGACCTGTCTTATGATCCGCGTAACAACATGGATTGAAACGAATAAGCGGTCCCAACATCACCCTGGCCACGTCAATGTGTCTTTAGGTAAGATGAACGTCGCTCGTACGAAGAAGACACCAGCATAGTCGTTAAATTGCATACGCGGTTTGTGGAATAAAGGAAATAAAACGTGTTGATCGTTGCTACTGGGCAATAGAGACAAGAGCGTTGAACCCAACACCGATGATAACGATCTCGATAAGCCGTGGTGACGTCACGTCACGTAGGCGACACTCAAAACGTAGAAAAGCGTTTTGGCGCCATTTTTAAACACTCGCGCTGGCTATATTGTGTGCAGTAAGTTCGTGTGCCAAAATGAAATTAAAACTTAACGGGACAACAGTCGGAGTGCAATGAAAACTTCACGTGGAGGAAAATGTCGTTCTTTGCCTGGAAAGGCGTCAAGTGAAAAAAACATAAAAAGAAATAAACACTCGCCATCGCAATAACTGCTTTCCTGCCTTACACGTAGGTAAGTAGCCATAGCTCCGTGGTTACGTTTCTACCTGTACAAATGATGCCCCCGTTAAAGCTGCTGCTTATAATAGGAAAGCACTGAACAGTTTAGACCGAGATAATGTCTTTTCTGACGCAGTCCACCACGCCTCCCTCAGCTGTTCCCTTCTCAGCCTCGCATGCTTCGGATGCCTAGTGTAGGTGGAAGGGCAGTTTATGATCCAAAATATCAATATGCTGTAAAATAAAGCGTGGCTGGCCACCAATCCTATTATTCGTTGTCAAAGTTTAGAAATATGCATCGCCTTGATTCAGATTGTCTCGATACTGGCTTATATGCAGTTGTCAGTCGAACAACGAAGTAATCAAAACGGCAGCTTTGAATAGGAGCAGAGCAAGACGAATCTCCTCCTTTAACAAGTCAAAGGCTAACTCATGTAAGGGCCATATTGATAGAATCGGCCTGTCGTCTCCTTTAAAAACAATGCGCGAAGGTTTCCCGGTCCTGACGCTGAGTCAGCCACATACCCACCTCTTCGTGGATCTTCTTCAAGAAAGCAATCTCCTCCTGAAGGGACTCGATCCGCCTCTCCAGGTCAATACGGGCCAGTGTGGCGGCGTCCACATCCTGTCAATCAGAAAACACCGTTAACGGCTTTATGAACACCTTTATATACTGTAAGTGCTCGGCTAAACCGCTCAGATAAAAACTATATAACGTGCCTCTAAATTTAGATTAATCCAGCAGGACACCTCAACACTAATAGCAGTTCAGATGAGCTAGATCTCGTTCATTTTGCATGAATAACATAAATTTGCACGAATTCATCTATCCATCATCCACAACCTAATGGCTAATGTATTGAATTTTAAGGCATAACAGTACCAGTTTCAGTATCCATCCCTGACTCACTTTGTGACCATTAGTAATTCACTTGTCCTGTCTGTTGTGCAAATGTTAAAAATTGGGCTATAAATCCATAACTGTAAAACACACTGTAGTAATGTTTACTACAAACACAGTATGTAAAAAAGAAAACAAAGAATGTCATTATTCTGAAACTGATTTATTCATTACTGTTTTGCCGAGTGTTGGTTCAGGCAGCAATTGGTGCAAGGCAGGAATGAACCCTGCATGGGGAGGTCATTCCTTCACAGAGCACACCCACTCACACTCTCACAGTCACAGTGGGACAGTTTAGAATTGCCTCTCAATTGAAGAGCCACAGCAACACAGGGAGAACATGAAGACCAGAGATGGAGGGCATCTCAGTGGTGACTCAAACTGGGTCCTACAGTTGTAAGGCAGCAACCCTACACACTCTGCCATGCCCTCTAAGAAAAATGTGAACTCCTGACTCTGTCACATGAAGCAAACTACAGGTAGAAATTATTTCCAAAAAGCAAACCAAAGTAATATAATATTGTAAAATTTGCTTTATCCAATTCAGGGTCATGGCAGTCCAAGGCATATTCTGATTGCATTACAACTAAGGCAAGAATCAACCTCAGACTGGGTACTAGTGTATCACAAAACACAGGAACCAAGTAGTTAAAAAAAATAAATATAAACTCAGAGAATCTTGGCATCATAATCTACATTTTATAGAAAAAAGGTCTGGAGTAAAGTTTTATTCTCATAACAGTCCTGTGTTTTTATATTCCTCTGTGGTGAGCACAGTGTTGTAATGAACAGCAATGTTGTCAGACAGCTTAAGGGATCCATCTGTGTGCAGTTTGCCTGCTTTTCCTGTGTTCAACGGGCATTTTTTCAAAGCTCCAATTTATGCCCAGATTCAAAAGACATGCATATAATGATACCTGGTGAGTCTGAATGTAAGTGTGTGCATGAGTGGACTGGCTTCCTGTCTGTGTTTGGTTCCTGCCTTGTGCTCCATGCAGCTGGGGATGGCTTCAGCTCACTTCAACCCTGTAAAGGCTAAAAATGCATTCTGAAAATGTATGGATGAATGTTTTTTGGTAATTGACATGTCAGTATTATGTAACGGCTTTAGTAGTGCCTCCCTACTTCCTGCACATTTGGAACGCAGGAAACAAACTCCAGTCTGTGTTGGTCTTAGAGTCTCAAACTGAGGCAGGTCTTTGGTCCAGAAAACTGCACCTAGTTAAGAGCAGAAATGTGAGCCAATATAAACTGTGTCATAGGAAATGGAACTCATTCACACTTGGTCACAAAGAAATCTGAGCTCAAAAGGAATCAGTTCCAGGAAATGCAGCCCACTTGGGTCATCTGAAAGATATATTTGAAGAGTGCTTAAAATTACCTTCAGCTATCATAGCAATAAATGAGGACTTTGTTGGTCTTCTACAGGTTGAAAAATTCATGTCAATCCACAACCCTAACCCCAAAGCCCCACTTGATGAGGTAAGTCAAGAACTCACCGCTCTAAATGCTGCCAGGTTGTTCTCAGCATCTTCCTTTTGGTGAATTTCTTCTTGCAGCCTAAAAAGAGAAAACAGTTGTGAACATTATTTTTCATTTTATTTGGTGAGAAAGGCTTTTGCTCAGGGTTTCCTAGTGTGAATGTGTTTTTAACCAGCAACTCATAGTAATGAGCTGAATGACTTCCGGCCTGTCGCTCTGATGTCACATGTGATGAAGACCATGGAGCGGCTGCTGCTTCACCACCTGAAGCCACAGGTCCGCCACGCCCTCGAACCTCTGCAGTTCGCATACCAGGAGAAGGTGGGAGCGGAGGATGTCATCATCTATATGCTACACCGATCCCTCTCCCACTTGGACAGAGGCAGTGGTGCTGTAAGAATTACATTTCTGGACTTCTCTAGTGCCTTCAACACCATCCAACCTCTGCTCCTTAGGGACAAGCTGACAGAGATGGGAGTAGATTCATGCCTGGTGGCATGGATCATGGACTATCTTACAGACAGACCTCAGTAGGTGCGTGTCAGGAACTGCAGGTCTGACATTGTGGTCAGCAGCACAGGAGTGCCGCAGGGGACTGTGCTTTCTCCGCTCCTGTTCAGCCTATATACATCGGACTTCCAATACAACTCGGAGTCCTGCCACGTGCAAAAGTTCGCTGACGACACTGCTATCGTGGGCTGCATCAGGAATGGACAGGAGGAGGAGTATAGGAACCTAATCAAGGACTTTGTTAAATGGTGCGACTCAAACCACCTACAACTGAACACCAGCAAAACCAAGGAGCTGGTGGTGGATTTTAGGAGGACCAGGCCCCTCATGGACCCCGTGAGCATCAGAGGTGACTGTGTGCAGAGGGTGCAGACCTATAAATACATGGGAGTGCAGCTGAATGATAAATTGGACTGGACTGCCAATACTGATGCTCTGTGCAAGAGAGGACAGAGCCGACTATACTTCCTTAGAAGGCTGGCGACCTTCAACATCTGCAATAAGATGCTTCAGAAGTTCTGTCAGATGGTTGTGGCGAGCGCCCTCTTCTACGCGGTGGTATGCTGGGGAGGCAGCATAAAGAAGAGGGACACCTCATTCCTAGACAAACTGGTAAGGAAGGCAGGCTCTATTGTAGGCACGGAGCTGGACAGTTTGACATCCGTGGCAGAGCGACGGGCGCTGAGCAGGCTCCTGTCAATCATGGAGAATCCACTGCATCCACTGAACAGTATCATCTCCAGATAGAGGAGCAGCTTCAGCGACACACTGGTGTCACTAACCTGCTCCACTGACAGACTGAGGAGATCGTTCCTCCCCCACACTACGTGACTCTTCAATTCCACCCGGGTGGGTAAAAGTTAACATTATACAATCTTATTGTCTGTTATACCTGCATTTTTATCACTCTTTCATTTAATATTGTGTTTTATCAGTATGCTGCTGCTGGAGTATGTGAATTTCCCCTTGGGATTAATAAAGTATCTATCTATCTATCTATCTATCTATCTATCTATCTATCTATCTATCTATCTATCTATCTATCTATCTATCTAATGTGTTCGATAACTGGCTTTTAGCAACTGATAGGCAAATGTTGTGTGCATGCTGTGTGTATCAAATGAGTCTCAAAACATCGAATTATATATGACAGGTGATATTAAAGGATTGCAGGACTTTTCAGGACAGGAGACTGGCCAAAACATGCCATAGTGGAAAGGGCATTAGCAATGTCCATACATGTGTCAGTACCAGTGTGATTGATGTACCATCACTTAGGGACACCGGGCCCGTTACTGTTTGGAGAAGCCATTGAAGTAAATGTTCCAGGAAGTACAGACTGAAATATTACTTAAATAAATAAAACAATCCTGGTCTAGTATTTTACTTATTATATTAAAGAGACCACTTTAAAGTTACCTTTCCCGTTATGTTTGGATCGGGGCACCTGGGGCCACCAGTGAGTTTTAAGAGCACAGGCTCAGGTTCCAGTGGGCATTCCTGGTGCTGGACATGGCATAGCATGCCTGACTAGAAGTGATTTGTGAACTGTACATAACTTCATTGAGCTTGAAGTCAGGCAGAGATGTGGTGGCAAGAGTTTCACCAGCAGGAGGAAGAGAAGCCAGATGAGGCAAAAAAGGTATAGGAGGTTGATATAAGAAGTGATTAGTGTAGTGTATGGGTGGACAAGTGCTTTATGAACACTACATAATAGCTTTAGGGAAAGATACTGTTAAGGTAGCCCAATTGGGCAGCAGGTTGTTGGTTATTCATACTGTACATTGGTTCAGTGCTTACTCCTTGTGCTCAATTGTGTATCTTTATTTTTTTTATAATAAAACCAAATGTTTTGTACTTTTTGGTATTCTTTGACCTTATGTAGTCCTTAGATAAGAAAGACTAAAGATGTCCCTTTCTGGCCACAGGAGGCTTAAAACACAGGCATGTTCACGTATCATCATATACATAAATGCCAGTTGGTCAAGACAATTCTGCCCTTGCTCACTGTCATGTAAGAAGAGTGGAGACCTGCAATGGTGTATGTGCCCTTGGATCAGAGTGGCTTGCATTTTCCAAAGGGGAACGTTGGTGTGATATTAAAAAGGTTGGGAATGGCAGTATTGAATTTTAACAAAGTGATCAATGATAGTATCTATACCATACAATATCATGCCATTTCCTAAGCCTGCTTACTTCTGAGCAGGGTCACAGGGTGCTGGAGATTATCCCAGCAAGCATAGGGCTTAAGACAGGAACAATCCCTGGACATGTCACCAGTCCATCAAAGGGCAACACACTCACGCACAGACACTACAATCCCCCAGGGCCAATTTAACATTGTCAATCTTCCAAACCATTCAGGATAATTTCTAAATTTAGAAAAGCTCATAGTGACAAAAGGAAAGAATTCTAGTTTTAGCCAGTGTGACAAAGAAACGGATTGAGCACTGTCCTGTTAACTTTCCACTGTAATAAATCTCTGAAAGTGAATAGCCTCCCACCTTAACTGACAATTGGTCAGCAGATTGAATTTAGGTGGCATGGTGGTGTAGAACTTAGTGTTGCTACCTAAGAAATTCAGTGTCGTATGTTTGAATCCCGTTTGTGGTGCACTTGGTTTTTGTCCCTGTGGATTTCGCCCATTCTGCATGTGTTTCTATGGGCTTTTTTCTTTGTGCCCCAATGTTTTGCTCCCACATCCCAAAGGTGATTCTGACTGCCTAGTAGTAAACTGGGGTTCTGCCCAGGACTGGTTTTTGGAGTTGGAGAAGGTTCATAAAATCCACAGAACCCTAAATTGGATTAATCAGGTTTGAGAATTTAATAATTATGGATTTATTTAAAAAAGAAACAATTCTTTTTCAAATTGAGCATCACTACGTAACCTTTTTCTTACTGCTGTATCTTCCATTTGACATACAGTATGTTCTAGCAGGTTGATATATTTCAAGGCAGGAGAGGGTACGATGGAAATTGGTTCAGCTCTACTACATGTAGGTGCTTCCACATGTAAATAAACCCAACTGCCCACCAGACCCATGGGGGTCATCTTTTAATGCCAAAATTGGAAAATGAATTAGGAACCACTACTTTTTTTAGTATACCAAGGTGAGGACCCTGTATTTTTTCTCTGCATCCCACAGTGATAAGGCCTATATTTCTGCTCCCCATTCCCCTCTGTGTGGAAGTTAATAATTCTTTTCTATGTCTTTTGGTGAGAGATCCTGAATTTCTATTCTGTACTCCATGGTGAGAAGGTCTGCACCTCTCTGCCCATCAAGTTGGAAATTTGGAACACTTTTTTGGATGAGACAGTTTTGGCACTTGATGATCTGCACAGACTGAGATGTGTGCTTTTATCAGGCATCCTGTGGCTTCCTGCTTCCTTTTATAGAAGTTCTTAGAAAGTCTCCCTGTCGCAGGAGCAGTGAGATCAGCTCACAAGACAGAAAGCAGCAACAGGCCATCTTCTTTATTCCTTATTAGGAAGTGGCCTTAACTTCCGATATGTCTGTGACAGCTGTAACAATGGAGTGTTGACACCCTCCTAGACAGAGATGATGTTGCACAGAGTCCAGGATTCCAGGTTCACATTTCCCAATGTACTTTAAAGGCATCACATTTACCTGGCCAAACATTTATATCCCCAAATGAGCTTGTGTGTAACTGGAATCATGTATATAGCATTTTCTAGGTACAGATGTAACCTTTCACGGTAAAAAGCATGTTCTGTTTTCAGTAGCAGTGCTCAATTGAGGAAAGGCACTTCAAGCTTGTGCTTCTTACAGAAAGTGACACTCAGTGTGTCTTGAGGGCAATGCTGCCTCATTTCATTACCCCTTCTTTCCAATATGTAATCCTCCCAGTCATATGGAGTAGTTCAATTCTATCTTCAGTGTTGTGGCATCCTATCGTTTTCATCAGACCCTCGCATGATTTAAATTAGTTTTACAAGCTTACAATGCATGTGGTGGTTAGCATTGCTGTTTCATGGATCCAAATCCTACACCCATTGATTTTTCTGTTTGCATGTTCTCCCTGTGACTGTGTGGATGTTTATTATAGGAAAACTAGTTTCCCCGTCATATCTCAAAGATGTACAAGTTAGGTTAACTGGCATGTCCAAATGAGTCCTGTAGGTGTGTGAGAGACGGTTCTACGACAGATTGTCATGTCTTTCCAGAATTAGTTTCTTTTTTATGTTCAGTGCTCCTGTAGTAGCTCGAACTCCTTGTGTCCCTGATTTTGATTTTGTATTTTACAAACAAGAAACTTGAATATATCATCTTTCTATAGTGAACGCCAGACCAAGGCGCTTTACAAGTACAGAACTTTAGTTTACCTACAGTGGGAGCAAAGGTAAATTAAACAACAAAGTGGGAGTAGCATGATGAATGAATGGCAGGAAGTGAACTATCAACCTTATTACTGACACACTAACAGCCACTTTAGAAGAGCCTACTATTTGCCAAATATTCCTATTATGTCTCCACCTCAACTACTGGATTGCTGACGGCTTAGGCTGAGAGTGAGATGTATGCTTAAATACTCACTGTTACCAAAATTGCTGACATTTGCAGGTAGTGCACAATTTAGGCCGCAGCTGACCGTTTTTAAAGATTAGTTGCAATTATTCACTATGTTTGCCTCTTTTGATGCATATTCTCTTCACCTCAGAGCAAATATGATCATTGTCAGCAAGTTGTTCACAGAGCCAGAAATATTAAAAATGAAGGGCGATGTGAATTCACTTTAATCTTCTTTTAAAGGTGACCCTAGTTTGATATGTTCAGTAGAGCTTTGGTCGACATACAAGCCAGAAGAGACCAGCAAGGTAAAATCCAAGATATTCTAATATCTCGTAAAGACCCTGAGGTTCGTCAGAGTCTCTACTTAATAACTTGGTAGTTTGTTCCAGATTCCCATGACCTTTCTGGTGAAGAAGTGGTTTCTATTTTTGGCTTGAATACATATCCTGTAATTTCTACAAATTCCCCACCCTCATAGTCCTCAAGTAGCTAAATGAATTGTAATGGAATAGTTTTACTAATATGCTTTGTTCTCATTGTGGCAATGCTCCCTGGTATCATTCTCAAGTGAATTTGATCCATCTGCCCACACTTTTTTCATGTCAATTTGTTAATGCACCTTCTATTACTCAGACCTAATATCCGTTGTGATTTTTTGTTCCAACTTTCCAGAAGGCTGCCTTCATGGAAGCCGTGAGCCTGTCTAAACATTCATCTCTGATGTTGCACTCCTTCTGAGCATCAATTTCAGTGCAGTATCTTCCACTCAGTTTGTGTGTATCTTGGTATTAATTCCAAGACTATCCCACTGTTACTCATCAGTTCTTCACTACTGCAGGACTAACAGCTGTTCTGGTAGCCCTGACAAAGTTTGCCTCACTCTCTTGGGATTGTTGTGCTTGGCAGCTCCCTGCCTTTTTAAATGCCTTATTAGAATATAGTCCTAAAAGTTCATCCATCCATTTTTGATCTGAAGCCACAGGCTTTCTCAGCAGCAATTTATGCAACTGTAAGACATTGACTTATTCCAGAAGACCTTCTGGTAAGACTAGAAAATAAAGACTCCAGGCTTTTCTGTAATCTGTTGTTTATTGTTGCACTCAGGAGGGATTCCTTTAGTATTCCTTCTGATCATCTGTTTCAAAAGTAGCTGTTAGAGGTGACAGACGGAGGCGTGTTCAGACAATTTTTAAGATATTAGCCCAATACAATTTGTCTGTTCTTGCGCACCTAACATGTCTGATTCTAGATGAATCGGTATAGGTTTCTCAGCAAATATTTTCACATCTGCCTGAGGTGGAGCTTGATAAGTGCAGCAAGTGATGTACAGACTATTGTTAAATAACTTTTAATCTATTTATGTCCAGTATAGCTTCTAGGACACTTGTTCACAGACTTCGACATAGCAAAGAGTCACTTGTACATAATGAAAGTATACACACACACAAACCAGATCAACCCAGACCACCCTCCTCATGCATCAAATCAAAAAATCCCTGACAAGCTGAGTTTATCAAGCATAGTCTTTGGATACTCATGCTACTGTATGTTCATGTTTTTATTTTGGTAGACAAGAAATGCCAAAAGCCATAGCTCAAGTGACATTTTGCAATCTACTGACTCATGTCTTTAAATGCATCAGTGTTGCTGGGGATTGGATAGTCAGTCTCGAACTCAGTAGCTATTCATTCCTGAACTAGTATCTTGTTGGCTTTGTCCAAATTTGCCATGTACTTGAAATGTTCCGAATAGCTCTGTTTCAGCTGCAAAGGCTATGTGCTTCAATTGAGCAAAATATGTGGCCCATTACTTAGGACTTCTTAATACTAACAGTTCAGTCTCCAGTTGAGTAAATTAGTCTGCCAGTGTTGAAAATGTATGTGTGTGTCTGTGTGTGTGATTACTGTGTACATGTATAAAACAACTGTACCTTAGCTCTGTACTTGTAAAGCACATTCCTCACTTTAGAAATGTGGCATTATAAAATACATTTTGTTGGAATGATGGCTACCAATTACTTTTTTGTGATTAATTTTTGTATTTGAATTTAGCAAAAAACAAATTGTTGAAAGGACATTTTCATAGAGCAACGTGAAAGAGAACACCCCCCTCCCCAAAAGCACCCAGTTTTTAATTTTAAAATTGTATGTTTGAGTTGTGATTTTATTTTGGGTTTTTTTCTCACCTTACTGGAGTTTTTTGTTTTTGTATTTTTCCTGTCTCCCTGGCCATCTGACCTTATCATCGGACTGTCATTTAGAAACTTACAAAAAGCAATTCTATATTTAAGGACTCCACTTCTCTTAAATATATATTTTTCTTATGTAAGTGTGCATTTTTTATTTATATTTTGTTTACTATTTGTTCATTATTATTCTTATCTAAATTTAATTTGTTTTTCTTTGCATGTAACTTCTTTGAAATGTTATGAGCACTCTGAGCTACATCCTTTGTATGAAAATCCATCCATCCATTTTCCAACCCGCTGAAGCCTAACACAGGGTCACGGGGATCTGCTGGAGCCAATCCCAGCCAACACAGGGCACAAGGCAGGAACCAATCCCGGGCAGGGTGCCAACCCACCGCAGTTGTATGAAAATGTGTTATAGAAATATATGTTGTTGCTGTGATCACAGGCAAGCAGAAGTTCATAACTGAAGCAATCCTAGTGACAGATTATGTTGTCATACTGATGAACTAGATGTGCTAATAATGGACCTGCCTATTTGTTGAGTCTCAAGGTTTGCAGGAATGGTTCCATTTCTTTCAGCAGTTCAACATCATCATCATCATCAAATATGTGAAAGTCTGGATATTCAAAATTTATCTTCATATATACAGTGTTTAAGACTGGGCCACACTAGATTGTTAAGTTTAATATTAGGCCTTAATGCAGCTGAAAGTTTAGGGGCCAGTAACTAAAATGAAATCTACAATAAATGTTTAGAGCCTAAACTAGAAAGTATTTTCTTAAGCCAGCAGAAAACTCTGTATATATTGGCTCTAAAAAGTGACACCTGTTATCTGGCTTTCAGCATGTATACTTCTGACACAAGGCTACACTGATAAGGCACAAGTAGGGTAAAACTGGTTGGTAGCAAATAATGTCAGCATTTAAAGTATGATGATAATGTGCTAATGGCATAACAAATTAATGATAGCTTTAAACATGTGTACAAAGTACAGCAGGGATCTCAAACTCCATTCCTGGAGGGCCACAGTGACTGCAGGTTTTCATTCTAACCCTTTTCTTAATTAGTGATCTGTTTTTGTTGCTAATTACAGGTAATTTCTTTTGAATTAGTTTTAATTGACTTGCTCTTGAAGACTCAGACCCAATAATTGTTTGTTTTTCCTTAATAGCTGCCAAACAGTAATGAGATACAAAATTAACCAAAACATGACCAGCAAACTGTGGCCATCATACAGTATCTGAAAATAAAAAGGGTGGAGGTCTCAGGAATGTAGATTTGCTCAGATCCCCAAATCATTTTAACAGTGGTTGGAGTTTGAGGACCTGACTTAATTGGTCTTCTGTTGGCTCACTCACATCATATTTAATTTCTGTTTAAGAAAAGAAGTGAAGCAATTCAGAGGAACAATGAAGAAATTCCAATTATAAATCTTAAAAAACAAGTCAATTAAAATGAATTTAAAAGAATTAGCACCGAAAACAGGTCACTAATTAAGAAACGTTAGAATGAAAACCTGCAGCCACTGTGGCCCTCCAGGACTAGAGTTTGAGATCCCTGGAGTACAGCAACATTCTCACTTGCATGTCTGAGAATGCAACATGTCAGAGAAAGCCATTGAAATGTATCACTCTGGCTCACTAACAGACTCTAACTCACTTTTTTTGTATACATTTCTAACCCACACACAGACTGATAGATACAAAGGAGTTGCACCTGACTCTAAGGTGGTTTATGGACATAACTCCAGCAACAGTGTATACAGTAGTTAGAGTCCTGACATTAAATTTCTCTGTATGTCTCTAACCAGTCTTTATAGATAAATATGTACCGTATATACTCACGTATAAGTCGGGTCTTGAAACCCGAAACATCAATCATAAAATCAGACCCCGACTTATATGCCCGTTCAAGAATGCAACACTTGATTTTTTTTTTTTTTTACATCTTCTTGCCTCCTCCAATCTCACATCAGTTTCTCAGACGCATCAAATTTTGTTGCAGCAGCGCAGTTACCAATTTCTTTTGCTACTTCAATAAATGTTTCATTTAAAACCAGCTTCATATTTTCTTCTGATCGAATACTCCATCGTAGATAAGGGATGCTATTACAATAAATGAGGTGTATGAGGGTGTGAGATACAAAAAACACAAATCAGTTCAAACGTTGCTTCGGAGTAGTCTAGATAGATAGATAGATAGATAGATAGATAGATAGATAGATAGATAGATAGATAGATAGATAGATAGATAGATAGATAGATAGATAGATAGATAGATAGATAGATAGATAGATACTTTATTAATCCCAATGGGAAATTCACAAGTCTGGGTATTACCGTGTGGTCACATAGGCACAATAGAGAGAGAGAGAGAGAGAGGTTAGGAGCTCACGCTGATACAGTGCATTGCCGCACCCACATAGAAAAAAAAGGCTGTGTGCTCCATGGTTACTCTCTCAGGTGGGCGTTAGCAAATCATAATCTCTTGGACCAATAGCGTGAGTTTTCCGCATTTCGACTTATACGACCGACATTATAAAATACCAGAAATTATACAGTAAAATCAAGTCCCGACTTATCTGCGAGTATATACGGTATATCAATTTTTGTCTTACTCCATCCATTGCAGATGAATTGACATTGGTGTCGATGACCTCTTCCAGTTAAATTGCTATATATGTCTAATTAAACCTTACAGATTTTTATATTTGTATCTAAAAAGTTCATGTAAGTGAATAGAATTCTATATTTACTTATAAGTAACATTTACAGATTTTGCTGTACTGTATGTGTCAAACCAGCAGTTAGGCCCAGGCATCTCACACCTTTGGGCTTCAAAAACTACAAAATTTGAAAGACTTCATAAAATTAAAATTTTCTTCAGCACCTTTATCATTGCAAATTCAAACAGCCACCCATGCATTGAATAAAAAACACTGAAATACTGTCATAATAAGCAAAATCTTCTAATGGCATTAAATGACATTCTCAGCAATATGAATTCCAAGGGAAGTGTCAGGCAGTTATTTGAAAGAAAGTGGCAAGAGCAAGCAACTCTGGTATCCTGGGCTACAGGTCAAAACTACCCCATCCAAACAGCTCCCCTCTAACAGTTCTGTCAAGAATTGTAATAAATTTAAATTAGCTTAATATTCATTGTACTGACACTTAACTAGAATGACAGAGGTTGGGCTAATTTTGTAGGCCACACAGTGGCAGTGTTCATTTTATGTTGGAGGGTGCAGGGGTCTGACAGAAGGGCAGATCACGAACAGCTGCAGCTTTTTTTGCAGTTACACACTTGTGACTTACTGTACTTAGAGTGTTGACCTCTGAAACTGTTTAAAAGTGTCCACAATCACCTGTCAGTCCTTCACAGGGATTTCAGATGTCACATGTGTTTAACTGGCTGGCGCTGGCCAGTTGGCAAGTCAGGAGAAAGATATGGCTCACTGCTCTACACAGAAACAATATGCCATTAACTACTTTTTAAATAGACATCAAGATGTTTTTCCCCTGTCCCCTGTTAAAGTTCACAGAAGTATAAATCTCATCTGGAAACATGGTTATACCCCAAACCACAGGAATTTCCAGTGTTATCTGTCATATTCTATAGCTTCTTACCTCTGTTTCAGCTTCTGTAAGTCATCAGCCAGGTTGTCTCTCTCAACCTCGACCCGTGCCTTTTGGTTGGTCACAATATCCGCTTGCCTGCGGAGTTCCCGCATTTCCTCTTCATATAACTCAGACACACGAGTGGGCTCCCGACCTCGAAGCTTCTCAATCTCCACAACCAGAGTTTGATTCTGCTGTTCCAGGAAGCGCACCTTCTCTATGTAGCTGGCAAAACGGTCATTCAGGTGCTGTAGCTCAGCCTTTTCATTTGTGCGGGTTTGAAGAAACTCCTGATTCATGGCATCAGCTAGACTAAAATCCAGGGTCTCCCCAGCATAGGCTCGTACTGGGGCCATTCGAGTGGTCCGGATGGTGGAGAAGCCAGGAGAGCTCTTGGTTACTTGATAGATCCTGGATGAGGAGGCCAAGGTGTTGGAGGAGCCTCGGCCAGAGTAGGAAGCTCTAGAAACTTGTGGAGAGGCTCCCCCTCCAAAGGTCCGTCTATAAGAGGAGACCCTCTGGCTGGAAGAAAAAGTGTGGCTCATTGTGGTGAATGGTGGATAGGGAATTCTTGCAACTAGTGAAATGCAAGGGGAATGAGGGCTGCCACTTGAGGTACTGGCTATTTGTAAGCAGTGTGATGTCAGCTGGAGGCACACAGCCCTCTTTGACATAGCTGCAGGCTGTAAGGTCCTAGTGCCCATCCAGTAAGCTGAAGTGCATCTGGGGCGGAGACTTGTGGGAGTGCTGGGGTATATGGAAGTGGGCAGATCTAGAGTAAACTAGGAAGACAGGACAATGACCTAGAGATCAGATGTGTATAGACTATGAGACAATGAACAAATCTAGAAGAGCTCCTACAAGCTACATATTCAGCTGCATGAAAAGCACCAAAGGAAATATTGGGCCA
The DNA here is from genome assembly GCF_900747795.2 of Erpetoichthys calabaricus. Classification (NCBI taxonomy): domain Eukaryota; kingdom Metazoa; phylum Chordata; class Cladistia; order Polypteriformes; family Polypteridae; genus Erpetoichthys; species Erpetoichthys calabaricus. Next base: position 102,207,227 of record NC_041401.2, read on the forward strand.
CTGCATTATGTTTCAGACTCTGGTCTGTTTACACCAAGGCAGGAAAAGGACTGACTGTCATCCTGCAGGCATAATGGCAAAAAGAAATAATATTGCAGACATATTCTTATGATCCATGTTAGAGCAAATGAAAGCAACTTATACCAATTTCAGGATGCTAGGCGCACCCCGAATTAATCAGGGAGGCAGGGTGCAAGATGGGATAACTGATAGACTTTAATAAACATTTCTGAAGTTTTGGCTTGTGGTGTTCATCTTGCAAATATTAATATTTTAATTTAATAATATTGACAATAGGAATGTGGAAATGACTACTGCTGTACCCTCACAGCTTCTGGGACCTGATGCTGAAATCCAGGCCCATTCACTGTCTGTTTGAAGTTTACATATTCTCTCCGTACTGATCTGGGCTTTCTCCAGGCTGTCTTTCATATTTCAAAGATTTGTATTTCTTCTCTGTAAAAGATTTAATACAGTATCCAGTCTAGAGGATTAGGTCCTTTCTTGATATTAAAACTGCCAGGATTGGTGTCAGTACCTCACAGCTCTATAATAAATAGAATGTGGACAATAGTATAATAATAATTTAAAATCCCCAAGGTCGTCTTCCTTTCAAAATGTTTGCTGTGCTGTGTTATCGAACTTCTTCTGGGCCCCTTCCCTGGCTCAGCCATTTGACATTCTTCAGCAAATCCCACGCTCCCTGTCCTGGCACGTATCCCACGTACTACATATCCCACATGCTGGCCATTAGTCGAGTCTGATAAGGCAGAGCAGCCCTGGTCTGGATTCTTCTGTGCTTCATAATCAACCCGATGACTTCTGTCACTGCACTATATAATGAGACCTGATTTCCCAGTATTTCAGTAAGACCTATGTATACCTGAGTTGCATCATTATAGGGTGGGTGCAACTGTTCTCATAAGACTTTGGTGTCTGTAATGGGTACATCAGATGTTAATGCTAGAACAGCGGAGACATGTTGTTTTTCTACCTCTATGGGGTGGATATCACCCTCAGTTCTGTTCTTCATCAGAAAAAACAAGGTGTTGTGATTATGGTGAAACAATAACCCTAATCAGAAAGCCTTCTGAAAAGCCAAACCCAACATTTGTTTAATGGCCTCATATGATAAATGGGCCATTAAACCACAAAGATGAAATTAGGAGTTAGGTAGATTTCATCAAGTAGTCACCAGAGTATAAACTAAAAGAAGTTCCAGAAGTTTAATTGCATTATGCTGTTGCTTTTTCTACTGTTGCTTATACTGTACCTATCTATCTATCTATCTATCTATCTATCTATCTATCTATCTATCTATCTATCTATCTATCTATCTATCTATCAAGTAAATTTCTGCAAGGAAAAAAATCAAGGGCAAAGAGGACAGGAGAAGTCCTACTGAAATCTAATTCTCCCTCTGTTCAGAAAACAAGAATACCACTCCTTGTGTTGATTGTCAGTACTAAATCCAGCCATGACCCGACTCACTGGGTCATCCACAAACAGTTGTCCAAACTTCCCTTTCACAGTATGAGTAGGGAGAAGAGCCTGACCTAACACTTAAGTCAATCTGTGATGTCAATTCTTTGCATTATTTTTTCCTTATTGCTACAATGAACAAGATCTGGGGGATTCCACACTTTGTAAGTCTTCATTTTATAGCAGCTTTCAATAGAGCAGCATTATAATAGCAAAGTGGATTAATGAATACAAGCAACAGAAAATACTGAGACACAAAGAAGAACCTGAAAAGCCAATAGAACTGAACATACAGGCTGTCAAAGTCAGAATGTAGTAAAGAATTAGAGGTGGAACACCATGGTAAATGCAAAAAGAACTATTTATTACATAGATTTATTTAATGTCGTAACATTCTCAAACCCAATTAATCCAGATCAGGGTTTCATTGGCCTAAGACTAATCTTAGCAGTGAAACAGAAGACGGTCATCGATGGGACCCCAGTCCATGGAAGAGCCCATTTGGAATTGCCAGTCAACCTAATGTGGGATGTGGGAGGACAACCCACACAGACAAAGAGAGAATGTGCAGCTCAACCACAGACAGTAGTGCTACCCACTGTATTACCTTACTACTAAATACTGAGTAGAACATCTAAAATTTAAGAAAGCAAAAGTTGTTTTTCAGGTGCAATTTGAACATAAACAATTCTAAATGAATGTTTATGAAGAGCTTCAGAGCAAACATTTCATTTTAGAAAGAAGAGGAGTGCAGTGTGCAGCAAATATAATCTGTAATAATTTTGTCACTGTGATTATTACTTTAAATGGTTGTACTGACATATGTGATTTTCTGCTATCTTTATATATAGATTTGGGAGGAGGTTGGGAGCATGCTCTGATTACAGTTGCCACACCCACCTCATGACAAACCACCCAGATTGGACGTGAGTGCAACCATGCAACAGGTGACATGTCAGCACCACATTGGAACATTGTGAGGTTTTTTTTACAGTGGCTGCAGTGCCAATCCTGCCACCAACTCCCAGATTTTCCCTTGCAAGTTGGAGGACCTGCTTGCAGGGCTGGATGCAGATTAACATCATGCCCAGGACAAAGCAATTGCAGGTTAAGGGCCTTGCTCAAGGTCCCAATGGAGTATAGTCACTTCTGGTATTTATGGGTTTCAAACTGGCAACCTTCTGATTGCTCGTGCAGATCCCTGTATATATATTTAGCAAATATTTATTTGCACATTCCATATACAAGAACCATAATATGTATTTAAATGTATTTTGACGTTAGTTAGAAGGTACTTGAGATGTGGCCTGTTTGAAATGTAAACATCTAGAGGAAAACCTCAAAATAGCTTAAAACTGAAGCTCAAGAAAAACATTTTTATGTAGCCAAGACCTTGCTCTAATATTCTGGTTGTAAGAGAGATGAAGGGGCATTAATGGAAATGAATTGTTAATTCATTTGGACTGTCTATAAATAACTTTTTACTAAGATGATAAAAAGAGCATTTGTCACACCCTAGTTCTCACTTGCTGGTTGTCTGTATATCTCAATGGTTAACATCAGAGTATGGAATTAAAGGAGCTGTTCACTGTTTAGCTTTTACCAAGCCATCTGGCCACAGCTGAAGAGTCAAAATTTCAGCCACACAAAACAACATTGTCCATGATCCTGTTGTACATGAGACTCATATTCTGATGATGTGCTGCCTTCATGTGCCTTAAAAGTTCTTTGTTTCAAAAAGATACAGTAGCATTAAGGTTAGGTGCCCTTTTTCTGTAAGTTTTGAAGGTTATGTTTATTTCCATATTTATTTTCACCTGTTTTGAGGTGTATATGTTTTACACCTCTGCGGTGGGTTGGCACCCTGCCTGGGATTGGTTCCTGCCTTGTGCCCTGTGTTGGCTGGGATTGGCTCCAGCAGACCCCCGTGACCCTGTGTTCGGATTCAGCGGATTGGAAAATGGATGGATGGATGTTTACACCTATTTTCATGTGTTCCCTGTAGTATACAAGGAGATCTCTGATGTCTTTATAGATTTATGCAAAGTGAGCAGTTGAGAGGAGGGCATCCCACTTTTTTGGAAAGCACAACTTAGTTAGTAACAGTTTTATACTGTAGATGATTGAATTTATTTGAGTGTAGTCAAGCTATCTGAGGGGCAATTTCTTTATTGGGCTTGTTCAGATTCAGGATTCTAGCAGCAGTATTTTGAACTTCTTTTAATCTGCTATTACTTCCTGCCAGAATATCCTTGAAAATTCATCTAAAATGATCCATTTAAATATGTAATGGATTATTTCCCAATTGCTGGAGGAGAGATGGTGTCAAACAGCATATCATAGGTGATAGGAATTTATTTTGACTTCTAGATTTGACCAGGCACATGTACAATGAGCCATCCAGTTTTATTAAGTATTCATTTGTGAAAGATAACCAGCAGTGAGCTTCCCCAAGGTAATATGTGCCCAGGATTGCTCTCCATATAGAGTTGGGTATCATCAGAATACCAGTGAGGTTAATGTATAAGTTTTTCTAGCAACCTCATGTAAATAAGTAGAAGGATGTGGACCACACAATGGAATTCCACCCAGGGTGAGAGGCTGCAGGGACGCAGGGCTTCCTTTATAAAGCTTGCATAAGCACAAAAAGTGACTTGACATGTGTGTACACAACTTCCTATGCAAATGTCAGGATTTATTAAAAAAAAAAAAACTTGACAGGACAACATGCATATATCTATCGCAACTCTGACACATGCATACACAACATTTTGGAGAAACTGGTAATTGATGACACTCTTGATCAAGTAGGTGAATGCAGCCAAAACAGCTAAATGACGACTTGCACACATAACAATACATATCACCAGGTCATTAATATAATGTGCGTTGACGTGACAAACATATTACAGGTATTTTGGTTTTTCATCAGTTTATATCGGTTACATGTTGTCACTTCTCATGGAACTGGCAGAAAGGTCAGGAATATCTCAGCCAAGCTTCACTTCATCATGCCCACTGTGCTGGAACATAACCGGCCGGCAATGCACTACATTCAGTTTTCATATGGTCTGGGGGCACATACATAAAACATATTATGTTTTTGCCAACATACAAAGGCAAATTGGAGGAATATCCAGTTCTACTAACATAATGTGGGCAATTTACTGTACTCATATTGCAATAAGGGCACCTAGCGAGAAGCTGCTTTTGTTAACCATGATCAGTGACATTCCATTAACACACAAGTCATCTGTGATGCCAAGACAAGCATCATGGCTCAGTGGCCTGGGTCAATCTGTGATTAATTTATTTTGGGTACTAGGGTGTTGACAGGTGTTAGCTATTATGGATGTAATGAGAAGTTAAGCAAAATGACACCTTTTACTGGCTAAACTAAAAAAATTACAATATGCAAGCTTTCGAGGCAACTCAGGCCTCTTCTTCAGGCAACATCCTTTCTGAAGAAGGGGCCTGAGTTGCCTCAAAAGCTTGCATATTGTAATCTTTTTAGTTAGTCAGTAAATTGTGTATTTTTGCTTGACTTCTCATTTATTTTAGGTCAAAGTGGCTTTGACAGACATGATGGTACTGTATGTGGTGGCTGGATTATTAGTAAGGTAACTGGCTGAACTCTCAGTTTTTCATATGGCCTGTACTTTTCATTGTAACAGCAATAATGTCATTACATGTGCCAGGTAATAACCTCTCAGACGCTGGCACCTTACCCTGACCCCCAGAATGCAGAGGAGAGGCACTATAATGCCATGCAAGATCTTGTGCTCTTAATTGTAAAGCACAGCCAGGTACTCTTGAATGCAGGTGGTATGATGTTAGTGCATCAGGAGGAACTCTACCAGCAAAGGTCTAGAGCGTTGTGATTGCATGAGGTTGAAGAGTATGCTCCATATATGGATGTTTCAGGGTAACATGCAAGGCGCATTCACATACACACATTTACAAAGTGATTGTAATTTATAAAGGTTAACTGCGTAGGAATGTGCATATGACAGTTTTCATCAGTGATTTTTTTTTCCAGTGTGTGCATTTTCCTGTTTTTTGTTTTTTTTTGGTGCAGGCATATTTTCACACTCAAATCTACACATCAAAGAAGATAAACTGCATACAGCTGGAGAAGTAGAATTACATCTAAGAGTCGGTAGTTAAATTAAGTCATCCATGTTTTTTTCTTTTTTTTGATTTTATTAAATTCAAATAACATTCCATACAAATAAGTCAAGTTTTACAAAAACAGGTTCGAAACAAATCAACCCCCACCCCTGAGAAAGACAGCTAGGTCAGCAGAGTAAAACTTTAAGCTAGTAAAAATAAGTAAATGGATAAATTAATAAATGATTAAAGATTAATAGAGTAAAAAGAGGGGAGAGAATCTGCTTATTCTAAAATGTTATTGATGAGATCCTGCCAGGTTCTGAAAGTGTTTTGTACAGATCCTCTAAGTGAGAATTTGATTTTTTTCCAATTTCAAATAGTATATGACATCCGTTACCCACTGACTTAAATTAGGAGAGTTAGGATTCTTAAAGTTGAGCAAGATAAGTCTACGTTCCAATAGTGTAGTAAAGGCAATTACAGTTTGTTTGTCCTTCTCCAATTTAAACACATATGGAAACACCAAACACAGCTGTTAGTGGATTAGGAGGGATTGTGACTCCAAGGCTGTCTGAAAGGCATTTAAAGATTTTGGTCCAAAATGATGTTAATTTGGTGCAACATCCATGTTTCTTATAGTGCTGCAGAATCACCCAGTGTTACATATTGTGAAAAGCAACAGTGAGTTCAAGGCATAAACGTACAGAGGGAGCAGCAGCCTTGAGCAGGAGGAGGTCTTGATGAGTAGAAGGTTCATATTTCCAGACCCTAACTACTGTAATAGGATTTTTTTTCAACTGTTACACAAGTGAGGCACCAGTCCAAATGTGCTCCACTCTCATCACGTTGGTCATCTCCCTGAATTGTCTGTCATGTAGAAGTAGTTTGTACTGAGTAGAAGTAGCCAAACTATTTTAGAAAAGAAAATAAGAAAACGTTTATTAATGACAATTGACCAGTGAGCCCATGCAGCTTGACTGTTTTGCTTTAGTGTTTTACCTCTATACTATAAGGTGTGACATGCTCAGGCAGTGTGGGGACTGCCATATGGATGCTTTAAAGAATACACACTTACTTCCCATCTTGTGTTCCTCACATTTCCCTGAAGATGACAAGTTCCATTGGTGATGTTGTGCTTACTGCTGTTCATGGGTGTTTATCTGTGCTCCTGCTCATCTAGGAGTTAGGAATGAAAAGCATGCTGCTCCTGTAACTGCTGCCACAAGTTTGCTTCCTCTCCTTAAGTATCTTGCAGGGCTTTAAAAGGAAAAGAATTTCCAGATGCGCTGTAGGCACTCACCAAGGCCCTAAGTCAAATCCACCTGACCATATACTAGAGAGGCTAACCTGAACAGCACTGAGAATTATATTAGAGAATGTTCTTGGCTCCTTGCCTTTATCCATCCACAAAGCGAGTCTTTCTTTGGAGTGAGAGCTAAGGCAAGGCATGCTTTCCTAACCACCAAAACTTATCTGGTCATTTCTTTTACTACTACATAAATCCTGAATATGTTACAAAAGACAGACAAAACTGTATATCTAACTCTGGGGATATGTGCTTGATTTTTGTTCTAGTCGTGGTCTTTATGGATTTTGCAAGTTTTCAAATGTAATTTCTATGATTCTTCAAAGACTTAGTTTGCTATGTCGTGTAATGGAATGTTGTCCTGTCCAGAGTTTAGTTACTGGTATCATTTTTATGCTTGCTCTGTGCCATCATTCTATGCGGTTCTGATAGGCAGTCTGAAGATAAAGAGAAAGCTGTCTGCTAGGTGTTCAAGTTCAGCAATTCTGTTAGCAGCTATTCGAATTTGAGCAAAAAGAAGGACAATCTGGAGCCATGGAGGCAACAAGTCAGAAGGTAAATAATAAAAGCAGAAATGCTTAATGCACATTTATCCACAGGGCACAAAGGAAATCACAATGAGACAAAAGGAATGTGAAGCAACACACTGAGACTGCAAGATTCATGGAGTGAGTCACAAGCACAAGGCAGCACATAAAAGGCAGATGAGGCACATAATCTAGAGCAGATCCTGTCATTGCCTTGTATACATTTTTTCCGGGATAGGCTTCAGGCTTCCTAACAAGGCAAAAATGTTTTTGGAAATTAGATTGACCTGGTCATTCTTCATTTGTCAAGTTCCATGTGAGAAGTGCGAAAGATATCATATATTTGGTACCCTAGTGTTTTTTGAGATAATGGTAGGATGATTTGTTCACATGTACAGCTTTTTGAAGAGCACAAAGTATTTTAAAGCCTAAACATAACAAGATATTTATCAGACTAGAATACAACATGGCTCAAGAAGGAATTAAGTATAGAGGTGGAAAGAATATCTTCAAAGGTTTTCATTCTCTGATATTATACTTCAGTCACATAGAGAGTTGTGTGCCATGTGAAGTAGGCTGACTGGTGCCTGAAGCTCAGCTGTACACCCTAGAAACAAAGCAGATGATGTCATGGCCACACTATATAAGGATGGCAAGACAGTGCTCTGCAGGCCATGTGACTGTATATTGCAATGCAGTTGTCTATTTCTGGAGTGGTTGCTGCTTTATTATTTTGGACATCTTAGTCAGAAGGCTGCATGCAGAGTTGAATTCCCCCTCCCACGCTTCTTCTCTATGTTGTTCATTTTTTGATCGTCAGACTAGAAAGTTCCTGTCTTTCTTTCTCTTAAATTTTAAAATAGACGAACACTGAAGAGCCAGAGGAGCAACAAATGTTGGATAGCTCACCAAAAACAGAAGTGACTAGGAAAGCTGACCACTCATTTGGCTTAATAAAAGGGACTGAAGTAATCAGACAATTTGTTGGTGCCTAGAACTTGTTCATTCTGAGATGAATCATCCAGAATGTTGGTCCTTCAAGACAAACACTGCCTCTAGTCTCTTAATAAGCTGACAAGAAGCTTGCATACACACAAGCAGAATCCTTAAGTTGCTTAGTGGCAGTCTTCATGGCTTGTCATACAACTAAATTTCATCGCTCGCCAAAACAATGTTTAGGTGGGCTGTGTTCATGTACCAGTACTCAGATGTCATGTTTATTGTGGTTTTATTGCTTTTATTGACCATTTTTCTTAATTGATGGCTCATTTGTCTTATCCTTGAGTCCATTTTGAGAGGCACAGCCTCAAACAATGGCTCTAGAGAGGATGTCTGTTTACCTTAAAATAGACTCACACACTGTCACACACCCTCAAGTGGCATCTTTGGCCTTCGGACATACTGTTTTCTCAGGTCCTTTATGTGTTTTTGTGTTTTATGTATTACTTGTGAAATGTGCCTGTGTTGTAACTGTGATTTGTCATACTCTTCATAAGAAAGCTGTTGTCAACCTGTATATGGATGTCTGCCTGTTAAAGACCATACTGTACACTGGCATTCTACTGGTTGTCTGTTTCCTGCTGTAAATGTTTTAACTCCTGCCTCAGCCTGCCTTTGGTGTGTGAAGTTTAGTTCTGAATGTCACTCAGTATCTGATGTTTTCTACTTCATGTTTTAGACATTAATTCACTCATCCATAGATTGACTGGCACTACTCTTGTACATAGACAGAGACACAAATTTTTAAGACATATATGCAGAATGTATTTTTACAGTGCTTCCCCAACACAGTCTATTTGCTTTATTTGTGAAAACATATTATAACATAAGTAACATCATAAAAAGTTTCATGTCAATACAGCTGAAAGTGATTTTCCTCAAAATGGTACCCAAGAGTTCAGGCTTGGTGTCCCTGTGGTACTTTGGTTAATGTTTTTGCCTCACAGCTCCAGGGACCTTAGTTTGATTCACAGCCTGGCCACTGTCTGTTCGGTGCTGGTATGTTCTTCTGTGGTTTAATCTGGAGTTGTCCCTAATCTCAAATTAGACTGATCAGTAAATCTAAATTGGCTAATGCTACTGTAAGTGTGTGCCTGTAAATGTCCTGTCACACACCGGCATCCCATCCAAGGTTATCTGGTGTTTGATGTTGCCAGGATAAATGTTGTATTTGATGCTGCTTTAGTTCCCGGCAATCTTCTAATGAGAAAGCAGGTTTTCAAATCTGAGAGGATAGATTCCAACTTGTCAGGCAAAAACTATGCCAGATGGTCATTGTTGTTGTGTATAAGTCATCTACTTTCTACTTTTTTCTTGTCTATGGTTTACCACAGACAAAGAGACCCTTCCTTGTATAAGAACAGTGTTCTTAGTTTTCCTTTATCGCCTTTTTCCTTTCAAACTGTCATCATTTGACACCTGACTTTCTCTTCTGTTCATTAGTTAGAACCATTTGTTTAGGTGTAAAATGACTTCATAAAACCTTGTATCTCTACTGTTTATTTGCAAAGTATTTTTGTTTCTCCTATTCCACGTTATACCTTCCATATTTTTATCCTACTTCTTTCTTCTTTTATCAGTGTCTGTCTCTGGACCTTATCCTGTTGTGCCCCATTCTATTTTCTGAAAGCATGGAGGAGCCCCAGGAATTGGTGCTGGGCCGTCTCCTCTTCTTTCTATACACCGCCTCACTACACCGTATCATCCAGTCCCATCATTTTTCTATAGTGGTATGCTGATGATACGGAGCTGTACCTGACATTCCCTCCATAGGATCGCATGGTATCAGCTAGAATCACTGTATGTCTCATTGAAGCTGCAACCTGGATGAAGAAACACTATCTCAGCCCAACCTGGCAAAGTCAGACCTTCTTGTTATCTCATCTCACCTGTCTATTCAGCACCCCATTTCTGTTCAGCTTGGCTCATGATCGCTAAAACCCATCAATTCAAACACATCTCTGGCCTTAGAAATCCTTTGCTTTCACACACCAGAAATGTCTGAAATAAGATGGAGCACCCAAATTGGTCTATTTAATATCCTTCTTTCTTTTACTAACTTCATGACAGATCTGTGTGATTTTTTTCATCTTCACATTGACCATTATGTCACAATACAACTACAATATACATCAGTCTATGTTTGGAAAGACCTAGAGAATGCTGACAAAAATATGCTGCTTACCTTGAGTTTTTGTTTTTTTTTTTAGTCTAACCTGCTGAGCTGTTGAAAGATCTTTACCTATCTTATTTAATTGAACTTCCTAGATGGATATAGGTAGGCATCCTAAAACTGGAGCGATGCCATGCAACGCTGATGCTCCATTGATACTGCAGTAGTGCACCATATTCTGTTTGAGAATTTGACATCTTTCGTAAACTCCTGACAGGGTATACTCACCCTAGCCCAACAGAATCACTTCTGACTAGGCTATCCCCACAGCATTTCTCCTTTAGAAAGACACTTTCAGCTACAAAAGTAGGATGGCCTGCCTCCAGCTGGCTACATCTGCTTGACAGAAATATTTAAACAGGAAAAAAGCAGAAAACATGACACATGGCATTTTTAATGCTGCTTCCTGCCATTTGCCACCATGTGGATTCTGTCAAAATTTCTGCTGTGCTTTAAGTAAGCAGGCCAGAATCAACTCTCAGCACTTGAGCAACAGTCCTGCAGCTCCTTTTTTACTTCCTGACATTAATCCAAGTGTGCATTTAATTCCTTTCCATACCTCAGTGGTCACATCGTTCTCCATGTTTAAAAAGAACAGACTTCCACAGCCTAATTGAGCTAATTTAGCCAGTTAAAATAAGAACAGATATGAAACTGAGCTTTGAGCCACAGCAAGAGCAAAGCTCATCTATGTAATTTTCATGTGCAATCTATAGCCTAGAGCTTGAGCTTGATCAAAAAACGCATGTTGTGTGTATCAAGGTGTCTGTGTAGCTCCAGGAACTCATTTTTTATAAATAATGGGGCAATGTCATGATGTTCCCTTGGAACAATGCCCAGGTCCTTATACAGCTACTGTGCACTCATACTGTGCTACATCCTCTTGATTTTTTTCTGGCTCCCCAAGTCCTCTTGTTAGTCACCTCAGCTACACTAAGAAAGCGGAAACCATCCACCCATGTATGAACAAGCCTATCCTGCTTCTTTGTACTTGGTAAAACAAGTAAAAAGATTAATAAGAATGAACAACATATATTGGCTAAATGGCCTGTACCTCATCTTGATTTATTTATTTTTCTGAAAAGAAAATGGGAAATAATACGCCTCAAAGGTAAATAGTGGCTAGTTCCATAGTCTCAACATGAGGGGAAGTAGGACAGGAAACTCCTACCCGTTACACCCTGGCAAGGTCAAGAAGCTCAGCTACTAACAGTGGAAGAAACAATCTGACAGTAGTCCCCCATTTTACCAGACTGGCAAGCTCAGCTCTGACCTTCCTTTATATATTAGGCTTGACAGATTAAGACAGGTAAAATAAACAGTCTTACTTAACATTTAGAGCAGTGGATTGACATTTTCACATCAGAATGACATGTCAAGTAAGAGAGTTTCAGTTTTGAACCTCATGGGTGTGTTGCATGACAGGAATACGATCGGAAAGGCTGGGACAGCTGGAGCACAATGGCACCACCTTTGGCCTCATTTAGTTTTGGACCACACAGAATTGAAAGTGAGAGAGCAGGAGTGACAGAAACAGATGCCACTTCATAAATAGACACACTTGAGTTCACTTAAATGAATTGTGCTGTGAAGGAAGAGACTCTGGGATTTAGCAAATGGGGGCAGTTAGATTAGCAATGGAGTTTCAGTTTAAATCCTTTCAATAGGATTGAGAAGAAACACAGTGTTATAGTGAGGATTGTTGTTATAATAATACTCCTACCCAGAGTGACTCCATTGAGGCCAAAATGTATGTAAAAGGTGTATTAAATAAGCACAAGATAGAGATGACCAAAGGGAGAACACAAAAGCACCAAGGTAAATAGTAAATGAATAAATATGTAGTACATCAGATGTTGGATCACATATATCAAATTATATGGTTTCCCGACTTCTCACCACAGAATACCACAAAGCATTTCATTTTCTCACCGCTCATCTCTGTTAGTCCCCATGTGCCTGCCAGTTCTCCCCCAAATGTAGACTCAGTGAGACTTTATGATTCAAGGTCATTTTAAACCTGATTTGGCTTCTAGGGCACCATGCTAGAATGCCCTCTATTGCCCACTAGTATCCCCGTCTCTCTGATTCTTCTACGCCCCTTTAAAGTCTCTAAGGTAGCCTTCTTGTTGTCAGTCTTTTTAGAGCTAACCTAACACCCTCTCACATTGTACCATGTGCTGTTCCTTTTCAGTTGAGGGTCCTTTATCCTCTCCTGATCACTCCATGGCTTCCTTCTCAATTTAACATTGGATCAGACCTCTCTGATAACTAGTATGTTGCCGCTCTTCCACAATCCTAAAAGAATAACCCATCCTTCAGTCCAAATCATAACTCATTATCTGACTCCTGATTGCCCTGATCACTAGCCAAGTGATCCTCAAACTGAAACCCCTGTGGCTAAAAAGTTTTGTTCTAAGCAGTTTCATGATCCATGACTCATTTTACCTCAAAATGTTTTAATTAGCTGGCTTTTTTTGCTCTGCTGTTATTCTGCATTAAGAAAATCACAAAAGTGAGATTTTTACATTTACATTTTAGAAAAAACTGTATGTTTGTTGTCTTTTTGTTAATTTGCATTTTTTGTAGTTTTCTTCCTTACTTGTATCCTAATAATGGCAAATAACAATGGGCAGAGCAAACAGCACTGAATGCTGAAAGACTGCAACTACTTCAGCTTCAGACTCATGAATGTGCTAAATAGTGTAACAGATTACAGAACACTGGGAAAATGAATGAAAATTATGACAATGTTGAAAATCTTAAAAACCAAGGTAAAAAAAGACAACAAAATTATCCCAATGTAACATACATAAATACTTTGTACAGTCTAATAAAAATCTACCAAACTTAGCTTTGGAATTTCAACAGTGACCTCAAAGCTTAGGAGCTTGGTTAATTAGGCCAGTAAAAAAAGAAGTTGGTTGGAATAAAAACCTGCTGGATCATGGGGTCTCCAGGACTGAGTTTGAGAACCACTGCTCAAACTGCTTCTGGAGTTAGGCATTATGTCTTCTTTTTTGTTAGTCTCTGCTTCTACACATCTGAGTCCTTCCTCTGTGCCAGCATGACAATATGTGACTTTATTACTTACTGATATTTCTCTGTATCACCTGGGGCTTTGTTGGGTCATACTCCTTCCCTGTGAACCCCAGAATGGATCACACAGTCTTACAACCCTTTTTTACTTAGGGGATTACTTGCGTGATACTGTTTAATCCTGTCTTTTTTGTGACATGTGCATACATTCAGAATACATGAGACTCCCTCCTCACTTTCTTTGTTATAACATCCCTTTGCTTTGTCTTTTTTCCGCTGTGGTTTTCTAGGAAAAAAGATCAGTAGTGTGAACGTAGTTCAAAATGTCACAGCTAGAGTCTTGACGCAAGCCAGGCATCATATTAACTTAAAACAACTCCATAGTTGATGAGTCTGCATTGAGGTCATTGCAGAAGCGTGTTTAAGTCACTTCTACGGGCACAGAGTTCAAAGCCTTGAAACTGAACACCAAGCACACACTAGGGCCAATTTAGAATCGCTAATCCACCTAACCTGCATGTCTTTGGACTGTGGGAGGAAACCGGAGCGCCCGGAGGAAACCCACGCAGACATGGGGAGAACATGCAAACTCCATGCAGGGAGGACCCAGGAAGCGAACCCAGGTCCCTAGGTCTCCCAACTGCGAGGCAGCAGCGCTACCCACTGCGCCACCGTGCCGCCCTCTCGTCAATATACATAACAGAAATGAAGATAAGCCAGTAAAAAAAGAAAAAAGCTTCTCATATAAACATTTTAAATTTTACGTGAAAGCGAATAAAAATAAGAAACTCACTGCTTTGTAGTTGTTTGTTTGCAGTTAAGTATCATTTTTTCTTCCTCCTTTGTCTTCACTTGTTTTATAATACAGTATGAGATCAAATTCAAATCTCTGCTGAACAAGCCATTAGAATGTGTAGACCAGTGGTTCTCAAACTGTGGGGCGGGCCCCCCTAAGGGGGCACAAAGTAACAAAAATGGGGGCGCGAAGATGTGAAAAAAAGAAAACAAGAATCGAAAATATGAAAAATACATCTATTGAAACCAAAACAAATTAACTTAAACTACATTCTGATACCAGAAAAATAAATATAGAGTTAGATAAATGTTGATAAAAGTTAAGTAGGTATAATAAAATATGCATCTATAATATATTATTAATTAAAAAAGAACAAATTGGTATTAGTGGGCTCCTTTCAAAAAAACGTTAGGGAGGCGCGATTAAAACTGTTATGAAAACTCGGGTCGCAAATACTTAAAGGTTGAGAAAGGCTGGTGTAGAACATGTAGAATGAAGGCAGAACAATGGCGTTAAAGGTGTTATTGCTATGTCAGTTGACTGCCTATTATGCTTAACATTATAAATTTGTTGTCATTAAACTTTTGATAGGAAATTGCATTGCTAAAGGCGAGTTACAACATTTCAAAGAAAAAAGTCAAAATATTGTCCTGTCTGTCATCCATTATCTCATCAACAACATCTGTATTTTTCACACGTTTTTTAAGAAGAAAAAGACATTTTTAAACCCATTTACCCAATTCAGTGTTACAGTGGGGCAGAGTCCATCCTGGCAAAATTGTGCACAATACAGTGGTGTGAAAAACTATTTGCCCCCTTCCTGATTTCTTATTCTTTTGCATGTTTGTCACACAAAATGTTTCTGATCATCAAACACATTTAACCATTAGTCAAATATAACACAAGTAAACACAAAATGCAGTTTGTAAATGGTGGTTTTTATTATTTAGGGAGAAAAAAAAATCCAAACCTACATGGCCCTGTGTGAAAAAGTAATTGCCCCCTGAACCTAATAACTGGTTGGGCCATCCTTAGCAGCAATAACTGCAATCAAGCGTTTGCGATAACTTGCAATGAGTCTTTGACAGCGCTCTGGAGGAATTTTGGCCCACTCATCTTTGCAAAATTGTTGTAATTCAGCTTTATTTGAGGGTTTTCTAGCATGAACTGCCTTTTTAAGGTCATGCCATAACATCTCAATTGGATTCAGGTCAGGACTTTGACTAGGCCACTCCAAAGTCTTCATTTTGTTTTTCTTCAGCCATTCAGAGGTGGATTTGCTGGTGTGTTTTGGGTCATTGTCCTGTTGCAGCACCCAAGATCGCTTCAGCTTGAGTTGACGAACAGATGGCCGGACATTCTCCTTCAGGATTTTTTGGTAGACTGTAGAATTCATGGTTCCATCTATCACAGCAAGCCTTCCAGGTCCTGAAGCAGCAAAACAACCCCAGACCATCACACTACCACCACCATATTTTACTGTTGGTATGATGTTCTTTTTCTGAAATGCTGTGTTCCTTTTACGCCAGATGTAACGGGACATTTGCCTTCCAAAAAGTTCAACTTTTGTCTCATCAGTCCACAAGGTATTTTCCCAAAAGTCTTGGCAATCATTGAGATGTTTCTTAGCAAAATTGAGACGAGCCCTAATGTTCTTTTTGCTTAACAGTGGTTTGCGTCTTGAACATCTGCCATGCAGGCCGTTTTTGCCCAGTCTCTTTCTTATGGTGGAGTCGTGAACACTGACCTTAATTGAGGCAAGTGAGGCCTGCAGTTCTTTAGACGTTGTCCTGGGGTCTTTTGTGACCTCTCGGATGAGTCGTCTCTGCGCTCTTGGGGTAATTTTGGTCGGCCGGCCGCTCCTGGGAAGGTTCACCACTGTTCCATGTTTTTGCCATTTGTGGATAATGGCTCTCACTGTGGTTCGCTGGAGTCCCAAAGCTTTAGAAATGGCTTTATAACCTTTACCAGACTGATAGATCTCAATTACTTCTGTTCTCATTTGTTCCTGAATTTCTTTGGATCTTGGCATGATGTCTAGCTTTTGAGGTGCTTTTGGTCTACTTCTCTGTGTCAGGCAGCTCCTATTTAAGTGATTTCTTGATTGAAACAGGTGTGGCAGTAATCAGGCCTGGGGGTGGCTACAGAAATTGAACTCAGGTGTGATACACCACAGTTAGGTTATTTTTTAACAAGGGGGCAATTACTTTTTCACACAGGGCCATGTAGGTTTGGATTTTTTTTCTCCCTAAATAATAAAAACCATCATTTAAAAACTGCATTTTGTGTTTACTTGTGTTATATTTGACTAATGGTTAAATGTGTTTGATGATCAGAAACATTTTGTGTGACAAACATGCAAAAGAATAAGAAATCAGGAAGGGGGCAAATAGTTTTTCACACCACTGTATATGAACCAATTCACAATCACACAGGGCTCAATGCGAATCAGCAATTAACCTGTTCTGTGTGTGTGTTTAAGGATGTGGAAGGACACTGGAATACTCAACAAAAAAACAGGAAAACATGGAGAAAATGTACAAATAGGCCTGGTGGAGTGATTGTACGTTTTTAGGAAGTGCGTCTCACTCTGGATAGTACTTTAACATAACAAAAGTGTTAATTTTGTAAATGGAAATATTAACTTGAGCACCTTTTGCAACACAGAATTATGACAATGCTTCTTCTAGCA
Organism: Erpetoichthys calabaricus; assembly: GCF_900747795.2. NCBI lineage: Eukaryota > Metazoa > Chordata > Cladistia > Polypteriformes > Polypteridae > Erpetoichthys > Erpetoichthys calabaricus. Next base: position 102,224,354 of record NC_041401.2, read on the forward strand.
TCATAAGGTCTAGGTTTGTTTGGAATATTCTGCAGATAACATGCACTACTCACAACATATCTTGCTGCAGCTTTCTGTGTTGAGTTCAAGGAAAACTCACACAAGGGTGATTCATTTGGAAAATGTTTTGCATTTTGTATTTAGCATACAAGTTTCAAAGCCTTTCTTCAGAAGCACATCCAAATAATTTTTGAACCTGCTTATTTTAGTCATAGGGGCTCAGAGCCTATCATGGGTGTCAAACACTAACGTGGTGTGCATTCATTGATGCTTTTGTTACATCTGATGAACTTTTGGCAAGCAGGATTGGTTCGGTCAGCATTTACATCAGCATTAAAACTTAAACCGAATGCTAATTCAGCTTTATGATGCCTGCGCTTTGGTGGTCCTTTTCTGTGTCTGTCCATAAAGCTGGTTCAGCAATCCATGCATTCAAATGTAGAGCACACACTCCACTGTGTGTTGCTGTATGTCAAAACCTTTTTATTTTGAATTCTTTTGCTTTATATTGTTAAATATGTCTACCAGAGGCAACTGCTCTAAGACTACAAGAGGAGCTCCGCCTCCTCTAAATGTTACAAAAAAAATGTTAAATATGTACTATTGTATTTACATTGCTATTACAAAGAATGTGCTAGAACATGTTCAGATTTATGGCTAGTTCATTCAGAATCAGCAATAATTTCTTGCAGGTCATTTATCATGATTTTTTTTTTCTCATACATTCCCGTGGTAGCATGATCCATTAAAACCCATTGAAGTGAAGCTTCACTGGGCTTCAATGGCACTTCAGAATATGCTTTGATTTCGGTGCAGCAAAGCTAAATGTTAATTGAACAAATGCTTCATTTCCAGGAAAGCTTAGCATCTCTGGGAGTAAATGAGGCAGTGGGTTGACAAGGACACTGGGCGGCTGCATGATGATCAGAGGAACTGTCAAAGTGGCTGGACCTATTTCTGTTTGACAGTGTTTTGGCATCAGAACATTTCAAGTTTTGTCCCATGTAGATTTTTGGCAAGTGAAGTCATGAGACAAGCTGCTTTTCGTAGTGTGTTATTTGCTAGCAATATAGCCCGCTATTTTCATTTGTACATATCCTACTGTAAATGAAAACATAAATATAGTGTTTTTGTTTTTGCTTCTTGTTTAAGTTTTGTAAAGTTCATTTGTTTATTTCAGCCTTGGTCACGGCTGGGGGGAACTAGTCAGCCAGCTAGCTAGCTGTGCATAATGGCAGACAGTGCTAATATTTTTGACTTGAATTTGATGAAGCCATTTGATAGTCAGATTTGGCTTTTCAACTCTTCTGCTATGACAAAGTGAGCTGGCTGATTGGAAGTGCAGTGACAAAGAAAATATACTATTGGCCATGCCTCTTAATGAAACCATCTCAGGTTGTTTGGTCAAAACTGTGTTTTGGGGATCTGGCTAACTTTGACGGGGTATACAAAGGATATGAGAAAAGCAACAAACATGTCAGTTTATCTGCATGGTTAAGTTGTCTTGGCAGGGTCAGAGTAGAGCATGCAATTAATGATGGTGTTTGCATTTAAGTGGCAAAACATAGTGAAACTGTAGGAAGAAAACATGGCCTAACTTAACTGCCTAATTGACGTTACTTCACTGCTTGGCCATCAAGAGCTGCCATTCAGAAGGCATGATGAGGGTTGTGAATCTGCTAACAAGGGGAATTACAGGGAATTTACTAAAACATTATCCAAATATGATTATATCTTGGCCACACATTTACAGTCATCTTCTGTGATTTATGGCATGTCCTACTCCATTCAAATATGATTTGATTTCTGCTATTGGAGTCACTGTTGTTAATGAATTCAAAGGTCAAGTTCAAACTGCTCCCTTTTTGCATGGCAAGTAGATAAGACAACTGACATTTCATGTTATGCACAACTGTCTGTCATATTTCAATATGTCGATACTGCAGGTCAAATTCAAGAATGATTTGTTGGATTTTTTGATGTTTCGGGGGCGAGATGCCCAGTCTGTCTTTGATGCTTTAAATGGAAACATGCAGGGCTACAATTACAAAGAAAAGCTTGTGGCTCAAACTTATGGTGGAGCTGCTGTCATAGCATCCTCTCTGAATGGACGTCGGGCTAAAATTAAAGCAACAGCCCCCAAATGCAATGTCTGTACACTGCTATGCACACAGACTGAGCGTGGTGTCTCATGGGGCAAAATTCTTGTCTGAATCCAGATGTGTTTTTTTGCATCTCTCTCTGGGTTTGACACATTTTTCTAAATCTACCAAGAAGATGTCTTTTCTCGAGTCTGCAGGGTGTCCAAGGTTGCCCAGAAACACTCCTAACTTGGTGGAACTTTACATCATAAATAGTGAGCACTGTGGCAAACAACTATGATGGGCCCTTCAAGACTTTTGAAAAGATTATCAAGGATGAGATCATATTAGATGAGGAAACACTCAGTGCTGCCAAATGTTTCTTTAAGACACTTGAGGATTTTGAGTTAGCTTTCATGTTGAATACAAAACTGATGTGGTCTTTGACATTATGCAGCAGAGAGCAATGGATGTTCTTTACTGCAAATAAAGAATTGAGACTCTCCTTTCTTTTGCTAAGGAGAACAGGCTTTCAATGCTGTTTATGCAAATGTGGCAAGTCTCATGTCAGTACCTCAAACAGAGACTAGGCAAAAGCATTGGTGTTTGTCATAATTGTAAGGTCCCCAGTAGTGTTACAGAAATCAGTACATGGCCATCATAGACAATTTCTTAGTGTTTTTCAAATGTGGAAAGTATGCACTTCCTAGAACTAATCAATACAGAGAAATCTGATGCAACGAGACAGGTGTTTATTGAGGAGGTATTCCAAAGTGTCCTGAAAAGTTAATAATAATAATAATTCTTTGCATTTATATGGCGCTTTTCTCACTACTCAAAGCGCTCAGCAATTACACGTTAAGGGGCTTGCTCAAGGGCCCAACAGAGCAGAGTCCCTATTGGCATTTACGGGATTTGAACCGGCAACCTTCCGATTGCCAGTGCAGATCCCTAGCCTCAGAGCCGCCACTCTGCCTAAAGTTATGGTCATTCCTTTGATTCAGGGAGATTGAGATCTGTACTCTAAGTCCTATATTCATATGGTAACTTGCAGGGCAATAGGGGTAAGCTGTGTGATTTCTTGGTGTTTTTTAAAGACATGGAGTTGGACAGTGCAATGCCTCAGCTATACAAGATATGGTCTTTAGTGGCAACAATTGGAGATAAAAGAGGTGCTTCTGCTTAAAATGATTCAGGTTGTACCACTGCAACACAATGGAACAAAACCGTTCCAAGCAATCTTGCTGTGCTGGCCATTGAGAAGAAACTGCTCAAGTCTCTGGAAAAAACTTCTGGTTTGTATGACAGGGTCATAGACCATTTTCTACAAAAAGAAAGGAAGACAGAATTTACATATAAATAACATGATGCCATAATTGACAACTTTTATGATATAGGCCTAAAATGTGCTTCCCCTGTTTGAACTACCACCAGATGTCTGTTGCAGTGTGTTTAAAGGCAGAATGGTTCTGGTCAGACTGCCCTATTAAAGATTATAAGCTAGTAATGTAAGTAATGCCCTCCAAGACTCCGGAGAGCAAGTGTAAATTATTTGAAGCCTTGTGCTACAGCTACCCTTTGGAAATCAATCTAACGTGAGTGGCCTGCCTAAGAATAGTTTATTAATAATTTCCATGATAAAAACCTTACAAAGTAGTCCGATAGTAGATCCACTGTGGTCAGAGAAGCTTATGATATTAGAAAGTGAGCACCTTAGCCACAATAGGAGTTTTCCATTCATAAGGCAAGAGGTGTTGAAAAAATGCAAAGCCACAAAGAGATGTAACTAATATGCCTGCTTTGTAAAGCACTTGGTGATATTATACATTAAGACAGCTAAGACAAACAACTGATTGATGTGGAGATCAGAGGGTAAACAACTGGAAAAGCAGGAAATGAATAGAAGTTAAGAGTGTTAAACTAGTAGTTGAGATGTGTTTGCAATAAATCGTTAGTACGCTACCCAGACTGCCACAATCTCAAGTCTCTCCACAAATTGTGGACATTACATTACCTGCAAAACATTCAATGAATGACATTATGATTGATTAGTCTTTTGGTAATATTTTAATTAAAGTGGTTAAACGTCATTTAGGAGAAGATGTCATTTATCAACAGGGTGTACAGCATGATGTAAATATTTTTCTTTTGGTATATGCACATTCTATTTTCTATTCTTCTTTCTTGGAGGTTTAGGGATAGGGGTTCATTCATGGGCCTGGTCATTCCCAATGTACAATTCTTCTCATGTTCATGTGAGATTCTTTAACTACTCTGGTACCCTCCCACAAACCAATAGCATCCAGGTTAGGTTAACTAGTGGAGCTGAATCTGAATTGGCATTCTGCATTGTATGTACCTATGAAGGGCGGGTGTCCAGTCCAGGGTTGGCTCCTGCAATGCTGACAATAATCTCATTTGTCTGTAACTTTGTAACAGAGCAAGTCAGAATAGGAAATAGATGGATGATCTAAATAGTGATCATTGTGCTAGTTTAGGTTAATATACATACTGAGCTCATTCAGTTAAAGGGTTTTGGTTTTAAGACTCTAAGCAGTCCCAGAGATCCTTTCATTAAAATTTGTTGTTTACATGATCAGAAAATGCCCCCAGCTAATAAAGCAAGATGCATGCCACAGCCAGGATCAATCTCTTGAGTTTGTCAGTGTTGGTTGCTTGCAAGTCAACAAAAAAATATTTTGGTCAGAGTGGGCACTAAACATGTCAACTAGGTTTCGTACCATAACAAGTAAAGGTTTTACAAGGTCTCCACTTTCAGGAGCTACAGGCTTGCCTTTAGTTGTGCTTTGATGAAAAATAGCTAACTGGTGAAGTTTCTGGAATTCAAGAGCCTCTTCTTTGTCAAGATGAGAGAGAGTGGAGGAGGCGCCACTTGTCATACACACAGTTAAGTATGAAAAGACACAGATCTTCTGTCCAAACAAAATAGAAAAGCCTAGCAACAGGCACAACAGATGCCTGGGCTGTGAGACAGCCAAATATACAAGTTCCTGGCAGGGGTGGGGAGAAAATAACCCCATTCATCATGATGAAGTGGCCACATCAAGTGGTTGAAGTCCTAGCCTATTGGTGTCAGTCCTCTAACAGATATGTAGAACCCACCTCATATCAGCAACATGACGAAACCCCCAACCCTACTGCCAGTCTACCACTGGCAACTAGACCGGAACTAGTAATTGCTGGAATACTCTAGCCATTAAAGTGCCACATCACTGCAGATGGCTCTGACCGCACTTACTATCAATAGTGTCTGCCTTAGCCTACATCTGTCGAGAAATGCTCACCTGCTGAATTCAGAATTAGCTCAGTGCTCATGTTCCTAAGGGAGTGGACATTCTGGTACCATGGTAACTTCCCAGCAATGAAAGATTTTTAAATGCACACTTTCATGGCTGCTGAGGTTTTAGGAATTGGGGATCCATGAAAGAAATCAAGCATCTCCAGATGAGAAACTGTAAATAGAAGGGAATGGTTTTTTTTTTTGAAATTTTTAATCATACATGAGGAGGTTTCACTCTTTCAAAGCATACATCAGACAGCAAGTACAAGTAAAAGCCAATACAGTGACAAATAACAGGGATTCATTATACCTTGCATTTGGCATTGTGTTCATAGACACATATGATTATTTCAACTTAGGCCACTAGTTTGCCCTTCTTAAAACAGGTAATGGCCTGCTTCAGGGTAGGTTGCAGTTACACTATACAGTATCATGTACTTTATTCACTCACACCCTACTGTTTTAAATCTATCAAGAAGTTAATTCCTAAGATTATTTTCAGTTTAAACTCCTTGCATTTTTTATTGTATTAAATATACTATTGCTCTAGGTGCATGGTGGTGCAGTGCTTGACACTAATGTCTCATAAATTACAAAGACCTGGGTTTAATGAGAAGTCAAGCAAAGTGACACCTTTTATTGGCTAACTAAAAGATTACAATATGCAAGTTTTCAAAGCAACTCAGTATATGCCTTATTACTTATTATAAGGACTTATTTCAAGTATCTAACACACCTAATCGTGTTTAACTTCTACATCATGAAATAACTTTTTCTTCACTGGTTTCTTCTTGCTTCTGAACAGTTCTGCTACCTGTCATCAGTGGCTCTGTCTTTCAGGTTTATCTGCCATTCCTTTGTCATATGAAAATCCAAAGCCACCTCAAGGTGTTCCTTGGCATCAGACCAAGTCACACTGTACCTACCAAGGTGTTTACAAAAATGAAAAGAAGAAACACGTCAATTAAAAAGAATGTTGCTCTCAAAAGGTGAATAGCTGCAGACCACAGAACATGAAAACAATGGGAAACAATAAGTTTTTATATTTTATTAACATTTGTATATAACTTCATTACAGGTGACTGAACTCTGGCCACACCATAAATATAAAACACTGAGACATTTTACAGAGACAACAGAGAAACAGTTAAAAATGACAGAAATGTGGATCCTCAGCTGGGGCAGGAAACCTACCAAATTAAAGGAAGTACAGACGCAAACACTGATGATGCTCCACATAGTATACACACATACAGTAGCTAGTGAACAACAATCAGGACGTCTTTTCAACAGGTAATATGTGAAAATGTAAACTGATCTGTCACTAAACCTCTTGAGAAAATAGCAGCTGCACATATCTCTATGTGGAACTGAAAAAACATGTACATCTACATTAAAAACAAAAATATTGAATGCCGACAAAGATATTAGACATGTACAGTACCAAAAAAGGCAATGTGGAAACAAAACAATCCCAAGTATCCATTGGTCCTTGAATGTGAGTGCTGCTCAGCCTTTGATTCAAACATGTTGCACTGAAATATTGAATATGGTAAAACCAGACAAACTGGCTTGTTGGAACGTAATGAATCAGCAAACAGTTTGAGGTTTAGCAAGGCATGCGTGGTCTCAGCCCAACTCCTCTCTGAGCCAAGGGCTTGATACAATAAACTGAACTGATGACGCTCAAGTAATCACACATGTCACTGATTACCAAAAATGGTGATTAACAAGCCAAATTCCAACTTAAGTAGTAAAAACACCCCAATCTGGAACACAGTGATAAGTATAAAAACTGTTAGAGGAGTCATGGTGGTTACTCCTGCATAATTTGCAACAAACTTTAAATATAAAAACACTTAAAACAACTGTTAAAACCTTACTATAAGCAACACCATTAAGGATTTTTTCTTGTTCTCTTTGAAATTAAACTAAGCATTAATATTAAGGACAAATTTCCCCATGTCAGATTTCAGATTCTGTACTAAAAACTGGTAAGAACACTATCTCCTTGTATAAGATCTTAAGCAAACTGCTTACTAACTTTTAAAATCCTGGATGGAAAAGGTTTTCTAATGAAATAGGAAATTAGCATAAAGAATCTGTCAAAATCAAGTGTGATATTTAATCAGAGTGTGTGTGGCTCAATGGTTAGCATGGTTGCCACAGAACCTGTTCTCCATGGGCTTAAGTACCTTACAACATTTAAGAGTAACTTCACAGAGTTCTGGTTAGTCAGGCTGTGTCTTTGCATTTAGGTCTCTCTCGTGTGATGTGATGCTGGTTCGATATCCCAGTGATGCACATCCAAGCTGCTGTCACTTTGTACTGGATGTCTGATCTTGATCCCTGTTTATGGTGTCCCATGTGCAACACATTTCCCTTCAAGGCCTATGTGCACAACTAAACTCAAACCCTTGTAGAGTCCTGAAAAGGTTCATTTGACAGCAGGTTCTGCACACGATTATGAACCCAAGCAATGTCAGGTCTCTCCTGTGGATTTGCCACCATAATTGAAGTCAATAAATCTTGCAGTCCCTGGGAATACCTGCACAGATTGAAAATAATAAAAGAATTTAAAGTATATGAACAAATCTCATAATACCTACTAGAAGACAGATGCAGCAAACAATGGACAAGATACACTGTAACAGTTACTTGCAAAGTACCAAGCAGCTCAAGTAAAATCTCTTATGATGCCAATGGAAAAGCTAAATAATATGGCAAGAAAATGAAGCCCAACACTCACTTGTAGTACAAATTCGCAAACAAAAGTAAGGATTTATTTAAGATAACTCTTGCTGTGTTTGTGAGTTACGAGACATATGAATTCCCAAGTAAGAAATTTCACATACTGTAAATGCCCTTCCAAGTGGTAGCTCTCAGAGATAAATCTGAATATCTGAATTTGCCCAGTTCTGATGTCAAACTATAAACAGTCAATGCATTTCATTATATAATAATGAAAAATGAAGAATATACGTAATACATAAAATATACTTAATAAACAAAATAAGAAAAAGGTGAACCAGAAAAGACATTCTTGTTTGTGTATTTAAACCCAAGTAATACCTACTTAAATGGTTTCATCTGCTTTTAATGTTTATGAAAATAAAAAACAGAGCTAACCTTTAGTTGCTTTTTGTGGACCGAAATATCAAGTCAAATCCCTCTGTTTTTCCCCAAACCTTCCATAACTCATGTATGCAGCAATTACATATTAGTGAAACTTCATATGCCATGATTATGATCTAAGCTCTGCCTCACAGGCCATTTAATAGCTATATGACACAAAAGTTTCTGTCTTTTGTTGGCCAAATTAATAAAATTCTGTAAAAATGTGTGAAAATTTATAAGAAACACACTTTATCACTGTACAACACAAGCATTCAATGAACTTGCAGTTTACCCAGATATTACAGTACAGCAGTGGTAGATTTAGAGAATCACCCATTCAGTAAATTACAAGTGAGAGGCAAGTCCACAAGCACTGTCTGGGTTGAGTCGGCACATTATCCCGGCCATGACTCTGTATACATTCCTCCGGGTTCTTCCATTTTCTTCTCACATCCTAAAAAGTTTGCATTAAATTAAGTGCTACATGAAAATCGCATTGGTGTGATTATGTTTGCCGCTTAAGTAAATGTTCCGTAATGGACTGCCACTTCTTCTAGGGCTGATTCAAGGGCCCATTCATGGGGCAATTTAAGTCACAAATGTGGGAGGATAATGCAAGCAAACATGTAGAGTATGTGCACACTCCACACAGACAACTACAAAGCACAGAATTCAAACCCAAGATGTTGAATTATTGTAATCCTGTGCCCTGCCAACTATAACTTGATGGGCATATTGACAGTGCTCTGTGTAAAGAAATACTTTTTAAATATTTGTATGGAATTTTCCTTACACCTATTTCCATTTGTGACCTCAGCTTTTTAATGGAAATCTCTTTTTGAATAGCCATTTGTTTTCAACCATAATCATTCTCTTTATAATTTTGAGCATCGCTATTCTTGGTCAATTTATTTAAGACAGCAAAATACACTTTTTTGAGCCTTTCCTTATATTGTTATTCTTACAAATATAACATGGAACTAAATTGTACAAACATGGCCTGTGAAGGAAAGTTACAGCATAACCTTTCAACAGTCTATTAGTTTAATCGCTTCTATATAATGTGAGATGGTGAAAAGTAAAGAGTCCACTACAAATGGTGTTTTCATCAATACATTTTTAATTCCTTATCAGCTATTACAAAGATCTATAAACTACACTACTACCTTTGATTTCTGGTATAAAATTGTCCTGCATCCTTCCAACTGTTACTTAATGCTAAATATAGGATATTATTCAATCTTATTTCCTTAAGAATTTTCTGACTCCATTCAAAACTTGCCTTAAAAACATAAATGTAACAATCTAGTCAGTCAAAATATTTTGAGTTACCATTATGTGAGCAGCTCTGGATACTAATGGTTATAATGATAATTTCAGAATTCTGTCTTGATTGTAACAACATATTAATTAAAACCCTAACCCTTCCCCTCTTGTTACACTTTGATGTAATAATTTAAAATAATATTTAATTACTTTTATGAATTCATGGTAGTTTTTCACTATTAATCAATGTTTCCTATTATAATTATTTCACTCTAAATAACATTTGTGTATTTGACATCTCAAATTGCAGGCACCTGCCCAGATTCTTATAAAAAGACTTTATTGGTATTGCTATCTGCAGCCAGGTATTTATAACATTTCCAGAGCTGTGCTTCTGTACTTTGATATTCTTAAGAAGTAATTTGGGTGTGATTTGGATCAGCCTCTCATTTTAATTTTCTCTTATGTGTTATGGACAACTTTTCATTTTTCAATATTGTATATCTTTTATTTTATAATGATGTGCATGTTTTGAATTCAGCCAGGTTTCGATTATTACTATAATTTCATATTTATATGCATGTTTATAGTCCTCATTATATTTCCATTTTCAATACTGTTGTATTAAAACAATGAGTTCTTAAAATGTATCATTTCATTTTAGATTTCAGTTTATTATTTTAACAAGATTATACAACTTAATCATCTTTCTAGTATTGTACACAATCTCTAATATTACTCCATAGCTTATTCGAAATACAGTATTATATCTGAATGAAATATATGAATATATTTAATACTGAGTAAGAATGGCAACTTTGGCATTCTGGAAAGATAAAAGCCAAGTGTTAGGGTTATACACAGAGATCCTTATGAACATACTACCTTGTAAAATGTAAAGACCACTTAGAAACAAAAAAAAAGAGGCGTGGCTTTGTTAGTCTTTATTTGCTCAACATTGCCCTTTTGCTTCACTTGACCATGACATACCTGCAGGATTTTGGAAGGGAGATATTGTTCTGTACAGCCAGAGCTACACTGTCACCTTTTTGAAAGATGAGATCAAACGGGCCTTGAAGCATCATCATAGCATATAGGACACAACCCAGAGACTAAAAAAAATTGAAATGTTAGAAAATAACTAATTAAAAAGACAACTGAAGAGCAAAGAAGTGACTCTAAAGAATACAAACCCAGATATCTGTTTTCTCATCAATAATACAGGGGCTTTCCATTCTGAAGAGTTCTGGTGCACGGTATGAGATTGTGCAGCGCTGTGCTGCCCAATCCTGCAACACAATAAAAAAATGGCTTCAGAGCATAGTCAAGCTCAACCTTTGCCTTTGAAATCATTCCCTTGTGTTAATGATGGAAGATAATAAAGAACACCACTACACTTTTAACTTCTCTGACTTGATATGCACTTTTGAAAATCCCACCAATTACGCAGAAAGCTATAGTACTGGTTCAAGTAATTATTTTAATTATAACCTGCAAGGCAGTCAGGCAATACACAACTGCTCACCTGTATGGTCATGGCCTCCCGTGAATCCTTCACCTCAATACGAGCAGGATTCATGGAGCCTAGGTCCATCAACACAGGTTTATCATCTTCATCCAAAAGAACATTTGTTGGTTTGAGGTCCCTACAGACAGATATGAAGTCGGTGATAAAATTGGTTACAGTATTACCCTGAACCAGTGAAGTGTGCTTCCACGTGTGCAGTGTTAAGTTTAAAAAAATTACTGTTCCTCCAAAAGGCACATATTTTCAAATGACACTAAATTGGAAAACTATAAAAAGAGCACTTTAGCAACCTCTTTGCTTTTTTAATATCACATTATTTTAGGAAATATGCTAGTTAAACCTGTTAAATTACAAGACAAGCATATGTATAACAAAAAACATGGGGGACAGGTGAGTCAGTAGGAATTTTCTCAGGTGGATGGCTTGTAATGAGTCATAGGTGTAATTAAATTTTGTTTTCTTATTTTCTAATTTTTTGCTCTAATGCTATTAGAACATGCATTAGAACACATATTTTTCACTCATGTTAGGACTGCTTGCACAAGGAAGCAGAAAACTACAGGACACATACACACATAAACACACAACAAAATAACTACAGTCTGTGAGATTTTACATAAAAAAATAGTCAGCAATGTTATTAATAGTGTCATAACAAACGCCAGGTCTCTTGCCAATAAGATGGATGAGATTCGGCTGAGGATCGCCTCACGTAGGGTGGACTGCTGTGTGGCAATTATTACCGAGACCTGGCTGGATAATAACATCCCAGACTCTGTGGTGGAGCTAGAGGGGCACGCTCTGTTCCGGGCAGACAGGACTGCAGCTTCCGTTAAATGTAAAGGTGGAGGGCTGGCGCTGTACATTAATAAATCCTGGTGTACAGCTACAAACATTATTGGAACATACTGCTCCCCCGACTTGGAATATCTGGCAGTGAAATGCAGACCATTCATCATTTGTCCTATCCTATGTGCAGTTCTGTACTGATGCTGTCCTGCCCACGAAGAAACCGTGGCAGGACAGCACAGTGAGGTCCCTGCTTAAAGCCTGGGACGCTGCATATAGGTCAGGCGACAGGCTGGCATATAGCAAAGCCCGAAAAGAACTAAAAAAAGGAATAAACCTGTCAAAATACAGATACAAACAGCGTATTGAGGAGTATTTTGATAACAACGACCATAGGAACATGTGGAGAGGCTTAAAGACCATAACGAATTATAAGCGCAGCGATCAGCAGGTCAGCTATGACCCTAGTCTCCCTGACACCTTGAACAGTTTCTTTGCACGCATTGATGCATCTAACAGCAGGGAGACTGCACATTTCCCTTGGCTGGAGGAGCAGCATCAGCCTCTAGTCCTGCAACTACACCAAGTGAGGTCCACCCTGAGGAGGATCAACACCAACAGAGCTGCAAGATCGGATAGTGTCGGATAAGACACTGAAAATATGTGCTGATCAATTGGCAGGAGTCTTTCTGGACATTTTCAACCTTTCTCTACAAAATAGAAGAATTTCAGCGAATACCAAGTGCAGGCAAAGGAAAAACGTGCTATTTGTTGGTTTAAATAGTGGTATAATCAACAAAAGGAAGTTGATCGAGTGACATAGTGTCAGAGAAACTCGAAAGCTCAAGTTCACAAAGTCGCACAGTGCCCGAAATAAAAAAGAAGTTGTCACATATCAAAGTCGCCGTGAAAAGGCGAGTCGTAGCCCACCGTCTGAGTGTCATATGAAAGCTTATTAGGGTACAGAGAAAAAAAATAGGCACACAGTGGGAAAAAAGCATGAAATGTCAACTTTAATCTCGAAATTTCCACTTTAATCACATAGTTTATTTTGTCATTAAAGTAGAACATCATAAACTTTATCTTAAAATCATTTATTTTACTAGTTTCTCAAATCCCATCGTAACTAGAGTAGCACATTAAATGCTTTGTTCTGTGTTTGATCTTCTATGTGTGTGAATCACTACGTGCTTCCGTTCTTTCTCTTTCTCCGACAGGACACAGAATCCATTACATTTGTGATATTACAGCTCTCTGAATAATTAAAATACTGATATGTATATGTGACATCTTTTTCATGATGATAGGAATGAAAGCATGTTATTAAACATGGGAACATGGTGGCGCAGTGATTGTTCATATCTCACGCAAGAGGCTTGCTGCGCGACCTTCGATGAAATAATTTATTACAGAAGTACTGTCTCTTTCAAACATACTAACCTCCAATTCCTGTCCTTACTTTTCTTTCTCCAAATACCCAATCGCCACACAATCAGCTCTGTAATAGACATTAAGCCATCTGTAAGCTTAGAACGGCAATTCTTCAAAATTTTTAAGGAACATTGAAATATCTTCGCAGTACATATTTAATTATTCTATCCATCTATCCTTCCAGTGTCACGTCAGCACCAGCAAGAATACAGCACAAGGGAGGAGCAATCCATGAACTAGCTAGCGCTGCGGCACTGTGTCCTCACATGTTTAATTATTAACAACACAGATTATTTAAATGAAGTTAAAGTTTTATCTGTATACTATAATTAACATATTTTGCTGCATGTCATCTTAAAAATGATATCGTCATCATACGCGTTTTACAAAGTGGTGCAGGTTGTGCAATATTATAAGTGTAGTGCAAGTTTACAGTGGGGTAATTGTACTTATAAGTACAAACAGTTCTACAAGGAGCACTTGATTGAGTGCGTTTATAGTTCTTGGGATGAAACTGTTTGTGAACCGCAAGGTCCATACAGAAAAGTCTCTTATGCATTTTGCTGTGGCTGACGCAGCGTGTGCTTGATGCTGTAACCCGATAATTCTCTTTCCGATCAGCTGCTGCTGTGATTCCCCACCCAGATACAGTGATATAAATAATCCGAGTGGTGCAGTGAGAGTAATATGGAAAAAGATCATCCGCTGTGGCAACCCGTAACGGGAGCAGCTGAAAGAAGAAGATGATGCAATGAGAGTAACAATGCTAAAGCAGTTATGGTATTTGGAATACTATGGCTATTCCCTGGATCATTATATTGCTACAGGTTAATTACAATCAGATGCATTACACTAATAAACAATATGCAGTTAATTTCAGTGTATTTATAAAGCCGTGTTAGGAATGTGGGTCTAAGAAAGAAAGGGTAACTACACAGGAACAGTAGCACTGCTTTGACGCTGGGTGCCGCCAGTCTGCAAAACCGAGTGGAAAAATTGCGCACGCCAGGGTATGAGGTACCGTGGAAATGTGCGTGACTTTATGCCAAGTTTAGGTTTTATACATCGCGATTTGAGCATGGAAATGTTCGTACGCAACATTTCTGTGTGTACGCACCATTTATACATGAGGCCCCTGGTCTTTGAACACATCTCACCTGGTAAAGAAGGCCCAACAAAGACTCTTCTTCCTCAGGAAGATTAGATGTGCTGGATTCTCCTCTCAGCTGCTCACAAACTTCTACAGATCCACTATAGAAAGCATTCTCTGTCACAGTATGACAGTGTGGTACGGCAGCTGCACAGCACAGGATAGGAAGGACTTGGCACGGGTGGTGAGAATAGCACAGGGGATCGTGAGAAGTCCTCTTCTAGACCTGAGGCCTCATGTATAAACGGTGCGTACGCACAGAAATGTTGCGTACGAACGTTTCCACACTCAAATTGCGAAGTATAAAACCTAAACTTGGCGTAAAGCCACGCACATTTCCACGGTACCTCATACCCTGGCGTACGCAATTTCTCCGCTCGGTTTTGCAGACTGGCGGCACCCAGCGTCAAAGCAGTGCTACTGTTCCTGTGTAGTCACCCTTTCTTTCTTAGACCCACATTCCTGATGCGGCTTTATAAATACACTGAAATTAACTGCATATTGTTTATTAGTGTAATGCATCTGATTGTAATTAACCTGTAGCAATATAATGGTCCAGGGAATAGCCATAGTATTCCAAATACCATAACTGCTTTAGCGTTGTTACGCTCACTGCATCTTCTTCTTCTTTCAGCTGCTCCCATTAAGGGATGCCACAGCGGATCATCTTTTTCCATATTACTCTCACTGCACCACTCAGAGTATTTATATCACTGTATCTGAGTGGGGAATCACAGCAGCAGCTCATCGGAAAGAGAATTATCGTTAGACAGTTTCAAGCACACACTACCTCAACCATGGCAAAACACGTCAAAGCCTTTCCTGTACGGACCTCGCGTTTCAGAAACAGTTTCATCCCAAGAACTATAAACGCACTCAATCAGTCCATCAAGTGCTCCTTGTAGAACTGTTTGTACTTATAAGTACAATTACCGGTACCCCACTGTAAAATTGCACTACAGTTATAATACTGCACAACCTGCGCCACTTTATAAAGCGCGTATGATAACGATATCATTTTTAAGATGAAATGCAGCAAAACATTTTGCTTATAGTATACAGATAAAACTTTAACTTTATTTAAATAATCTGTATTGTTAATAATTAAACATGTGAGGACACGGTGCCGCAGCGCTAGCTAGTTCACGGATAGCTCCTGCCTTGCGCTGTTTTATTGCTGGTGCTGACGCGACACTGGAAGGATAGACGGATAGAATAATTAAACATGTACTATGAAGATATTTCAATGTTCCTTAAAAGTTTTGAAGATTCGGCGTTCTAAGCTTACAGATGGCTTAACGTCTATTACAGAGCTGATTGTGTGGCGATTGGGTATTTGGAGAAAGAAAAGTAAGGACAGGAATTGGAGGTTAGTACGTTTGAAAGAGACAGTACTTCCATCCATCCATTTTCCAACCCGCTGAATCCGAACACAGGGTCACGGGGGTCTGCTGGAGCCAATCCCAGCCAACACAGGGCACAAGGCAGGGAACCAATCCCGGGCAGGGTGCCAACCCACCGCAGGACACACACAAACACACCCACACACCAAGCACACACTAGGGCCAATTTAGAATCGCCAATCCACCTAACCTGCATGTCTTTGGACTGTGGGAGGAAACCGGAGCGCCCGGAGGAAACCCACGCAGACACGGGGAGAACATGCAAACTCCACGCAGGGAGGACCCGGGAAGCGAACCCAGGTCCCCAGATCTCCCAACTGCGAGGCAGCAGCGCTACCCACTGCGCCACCGTGCCGCCCCTAGAGACAGTACTTCTGTAATAAATTATTTCATCGAAGGTCGCGCATGGCACAGCAAGCCTCTTGCGTGAGATATGACCAATCACTGCGCCACCGTGTTCCCATGTTTAATAACATGCTTTCATTCCTATCATCATGAAAAAGATATCCCGTATACATCTCAGTATTTTAATTATTCAGAGAGCTGTAATATCACGAATGCAATGGATTCTGTGTCCTGTCGGAGAAAGAACGGAAGCACGTAGTGATTCACACACATAGAAGATCAAATACAGAACAAAGCATTAACGTGCTACTTGAGAAACTAATAAAATAAACGATTTTATGATGAAGTTTATGATGTTCTACTTTAATGACAAAATAAACTACGTGATTAAAGTGGAAATTTCGAGATTAAAGTTGACATTTCGTGCTTTTTTTCCCACTGTGTGCCTATTTTTTTTTCTCTGTACCCTAATAAGCTTTCATAAGACACTCAGACGGTGGGCTACGAGTCACCTTTTCACGCCGACTTTGATATGAGACAACTTCTTTTTTATTTCGGGCACTGTAGGACTTTCTGAACTTGAGCTGTCGACTTTCTCCGACACTATGTCACTCGATCAACTTTCTTTTGTTGATTATACCACTGTTTAAACCAACAAATAGTACATTTTTCCTTTGCCTCCACTTGGTATTCGCTGAAATTCTTATATTTTCCCCCGTGCTTTTCCCATTGTCTTTTCACAGAAGGCTATTTAAATTGATTTGCATATTCAAAGAGGCATAATTCTGGGAAGAGTTGGGGCGGGACAGAAGGTGCGTGCACGTGCGTTACTTCTCACGCTGATCGGGATTTATGTAGTGGAACAACGTGAAAGTTTGCGTGCGCACAGATTCCTGCATCTGGATTTTTCTGTGCGTACGCACATTCCCGCTTTTGTACTTATGCCATGTTATAGTGTGAGTTCTACGCACTGCGTTATACATGAGGCCCCTGGACTCTGTATATGCTGGAAGGGTATCGAAGAGGGCCAAATGTATAGCTGCGGATCTCACGCATCTGGGAAATGGACTGTTTGTACTACTGCCTTCAGGAAAGCGGTACAGAAACATAAAAACACGTACCAGCAGACTGAAAGACAGCTTTTTCCCCAGAGCTGTGAAGTCCATCTGCCCCTGCTGATACACACACATACAGTGCATCCGGAAAGTATTCACAGCGCATCACTTTTTCCACATTTTGTTATGTTACAGCCTTATTCCAAAATGGATTAAATTAATTTTTTTCCTCAGAATTCTACACACAACACCCCATAATGACAACGTGAAAAAAGTTTACTTGAGGTTTTTGCAAATTTATTAAAAATAAAAAAATTGAGAAAGCATATGTACATAAGTATTCACAGCCTTTGCCGTGAATCTCGAAATTGAGCTCAGGTGCATCCTGTTTCCCCTGATCATCCTTGAGATGTTTCTGCAGCTTAACTGGAGTCCACCTGTGGTAAATTCAGTTGATTGGACATGATTTGGAAAGGCACACACCTGTCTATATAAGGTCCCACAGTTGACAGTTCATGTCAGAGCACAAACTAAGCATGAAGTCAAAGAAATTGTCTGTAGACCTGGTACAGTGGCCAGACGGAAGCCACTCCTTAGTAAAAGGCACATGGCAGCCTGCCTGGAGTATGCTAAAAGGCACCTGAAGGACTCTCAGACAATGAGAAAGAAAATTCTCTGGTCTGATGAGACAAAGATTGAACTCTTTGGTGTGAATGCCAGGCATCACGTTTGGAGGAAACCTGGCACCATCCCTACAGTGAACCATGGTGGTGGCAGCATCATGCTGTGTGGATGTATTTCAGCGGCAGGAACTGGGAGACTAGTAAGGATAAAGGGAAAGATGACTGCAGCAATGTACAGAGACATCCTGGATGAAAACCTGCTCCAGAGTGCTCTTGACCTCAGACTGGGGTGACGGTTCATCTTTCAGCAGGACAACGACCCTAAGCACACAGCCAAGATATCAAAGGAGTGGCTTCAGGACAACTCTGTGAATGTCCTTGAGTGGCCCAGCCAGAGCCCAGACTTGAATCCGATTGAACATCTCTGGAGAGATCTTAAAATGGCTGTGCACCGACGCTTCCCATCCAACCTGATGGAGCTTGAGAGGTGCTGCAAAGAGGAATGGGCGAAACTGGCCAAGGATAGGTGTGCCAAGCTTGTGGCATCATATTCAAAAAGACTTGAGGCTGTAATTGCTGCCAAAGGTGCATCGACAAAGTATTGAGCAAAGGCTGTGAATACTTATGTACATGGATTTCTCAGTTTTTTTATTTTTAATAAATTTGCAAAAACCTCAAGTAAACTTTTTTCACATTGTCATTATGGGGTGTTGTATGTAGAAATCTGAGGAAAAAAAGGAATTTAATCCATTTTGGAATAAGACTGTAACATAACAAAATGTGGAAAAAGTGATGCGCTGTGAATACTTTCCGGATGCACTGTACATCTACCCCTAACCTGCCCCCCTGTAGACATGCACACTCACTTTCCCTCGTAATCAAACACACACACTCGTATTCCTCCCCTGCAGACCCACACACACAGATCACTGGTGTCTGCAGGTGTACTACCTCAGGAAAACTCTGGACTTGATGATGTTTTATTGCTGCTGTCTTTAATAATTATTATGTTTATTTTATTATTTATAGTGTATTGTGTATTTAAGTATTTTGCCTTGAAGCCGGGTCCTGCCAACAAAAAATTTTGTTATGTGTATGCATAATGACAATAAAGAATTCTATCTATAACTTTTAAAAACAGGTATTGAAAATGTTCTTTCTTAGCTTGCCCGAGGCATGTGCTTTTTGGTTTGAAAACGTCTTTTACAAGGTACATGCATACATAGTTAACATAAGCCATGTGTTTCAAACCAGGGAGCTTCAATATCACAGGACACTGCACTGGCCCTGGCTTGACTATTTTAAATAAAACAGGTGGTCAAACAAGGCTATTTGTCCAACAGTTGGCATAGTACAACAACTGCATGTGTTACTGCATTGAGAAATCAGCCATAAAAAAAATATAAGAACAATAAGTACTTACATTGGGACTGATATGTGGAGCCGTCACAAGAAATATGGGATGTCTGCCAACCACACTTTTTTACATATTCAATTCCTCCCTACCACTCCATGTTAGTCTGATTTACATTGCAAGATCTATGCATGAAAATATTACAATTTTACCTGGACATACTAAAAACTTATCATGGACAATACTGAATAACATATTTGGTATACAAAGTACACATCAGTACTCTTATTTAAATGTAATTAAAACCCTTCAAATTGCTAAAATTTCATTGACGGTGTTGTTTTCCATTGGCAAAGCATGTGAACTAAGAAACACCTTTGAATCCATTGCTTCTACGATAGAGTTGTCTTCCCTCAAAAGCCATAATGCACCTTACAAAATCATTGATTGAGGGAATATTTCTTTGATTGACAAATAAATACTGTCATGTTGGTTACTATCTGCGGTGGGTTGGCACCCTGCCCGGGATTGGTTCCTGCCTTGTGCCCTGTGTTGGCTGGGATTGGCTCCAGAAGACCCCCGTGACCCTGTGTTCGGATTCAGCGGGTTGGAAAATGGATGGATGGATGGTTACTATTTTCAGAAATTGAGTAAAGTAAAGCAAAACCACACATTACCAATTCTTCAATCAGTTCTTTTACGCAGTGCTTATGCTGGCAGCATTGCATGCACTGCAAATCCTAACACTGGAGAGAATGCTGGCCCACAGCATATCAAAGTCATTCACACCCCAGCACTCACTCAGACTTAGACAAATTTGAGTTATCTAACAATATGACATGGTCTTAGACTGATGATAAAACAAAAATATGGTGGTTAAGTGCAAACTCTGCATGACAAACAGTAACAGCTTTACAGTGGTCCAATATTACAAGGCTCAGTCCTGCACTGCCATACTGCCTGTTCCAAATATTTATGTATCACTAAAATGCAACATTAACACATTGTCTTACTGTAGATTTCTCATCTACCTGTGTGCATAATTTTTTTCATGGATTGCTTGCAGTCCAGCACAGATGCCCTCGAAGATATGTAGAATTCGGCTTTCCGACATGAAGCTGTCTTTGTCCCGAAGCTTCTCCAATTCAGACCAGAGGCTTCCTTTCTATAACAAATTCAGAAAAATTAGGGGGGGGGATTACATGTTTAATTCCCACCTCCAACCTATAGACAGCTTTCCTCCACATGACCTATGTGTGACCACCAAGAAAAGCCCACTTTGTAAGTAAACCCACACATTCCCACACTACTAACCACAATTAAATCATGTCAAAACTTATGTCTGTTGTCATTTCAAAATGAAAATAAAATCCCCTGTGAATGCTATCCAGTTCTGACTTCTCCATTTCCTTCCCCTCACTGAATATGACAAGGCTGGGCCAGCTGAAAAAGCAAGGTAAAACAGGTTTGCTAATTCTGAATAAGATGAATCCTAGTTTTATGTGAAAAATTCTACATTTTTAACACAGATTAGCAAAGTTAGTTAACCAATCACACCCCACACCTAAGTATACCATATCTAATTCACGATACTTTTTAGCTTATGACAACATAATTTCATACTTCTTTTACAAATATCGCACCTTGACAAAGGGAAGCAACAGCCAGGCTTCACACTTGTTCCCCTTGTTGACAAAGGTGAACGCGTTCAGGGATAGCACATTTGGGTGACTAATCAGCTGGTGCATCTCCATTTCATGCTGGGCCTCCTTACGTCCCTCTCGGTCATGACACAGAATGCGCTTCAGGGCGTAGAAATGCCCATCGTGTGCTCCTTCTACCAGATCAACATAGCTGAAGCCCCTAAAGATAGATGTTAGCATTCAGCTAATGCCCCAAAACACTTAAAATGTATAACTGTAAGTTTTGGTCATTTTTACATTTTTTTGAACGGCATGCAAAATATCAATTCTTACACATAACTGACTAGCAGCTATTTTGAGAGTTTAGTGGATTTCCAAAATGTTTATACTGTATGAAGACAGGAATAGCTCACTCAGTCAGCAATTTTGCTAAATTACTTTATCCAATTTAATTTAAAAATTACACTACCCAAAAGATATTAGCCTCTAAACAACCTTGATAAAGATGACTTCTCACCCTTCGCCGAGCTTCTGAATGAAATAGTAACGCTTGTTATCAATGGTAACAGTTCCCCTGGAGCAGATACACAAAGAATGCCCCATCTCTCTGTGTCATGTTTCATCTGCTGCAAAATGCAAAAAAGATAAAGGTTATTCAACAAGTAACAAGAGTGAAGGGCAACTACTGTTGTCTGATACCAACTAAGCATTAACTAGAAAATGAGCAAGTGCACCCAGATCTTTGAGGTAATTTTCTTAAAAGCAACTTTTCCACCTTCTGTCAATCCTTGTAATTTGTATTTATTTTTTTTAGTTCATTTTTGAAGGGTAGTAATCATGTCTCATGTATATTTGGTATTTGTAATACATTCAGGCTCAACCATCCATTAAAAATATAGCAATTATAGTGATATGCGATTTCCATCACTATTAAATCTATTAGGCCACACTTCATATTTCTCCCTTGGCGCTCATAACTAAACTGAGTCTGAAATAATGTCATCTTCTGGTCTAAAATTTTGTCCAGTCAAGATCTGAAAGTCTTCATGTTGCTCCTTTGAACTACATTCATTATTTGGTAACTTTTTCTACATCTCTACACTTATGTGTAAATAAGTATTTTTAGTACTTGAGCAAAATTTACCTATAGCCAGTATCTTTGCTTCATTGTTTGGTGGAAGAACGCATTTTAAAGTAACAAGTGTACACACTACTCTCTTCTTTCAGAATTTTAACATTTACATCATGTCTCCATAGATATTTCCATTAGATGGGTTCAAACATTTGCCATGGCTCATTCCACAAAGCAGTTGCTTTACAGTATGTTTTTCTTATAATATAACATGGAGACACAGTCCTTGAGACATGCTCTCACAAGTGTGGTATACAGATTCTGTACTGTTATGCAAGTATGTTATACAGTCTACTGGCTTTTTTATTCACATCATTTCAGTCTATGCTCACTTATTCACACCAGGCTAATTACTGCTACTAATTAAACTAATGTGCAGGTTTTCAAGTTGTAGGATGAAAACAGGAGCATCCAAATGTCATGCGAAAATATGTCTTAAAATAATATACAAAAGTGTTGGAGGAAAAAGTGGCACAAGCAACTAACTACTGCAGAACTCTACTATTCACTTTCATGCCATTTTTGCTGGTGAGGAACACAGCTACAACACACTCAGCTGACCCGACCAGGTCATCTGTTCCAGTCCATTGTCTTTCAGCTTACAAAATAAAAAAACTAAGTAAAATTTATATTCACAAGAGAAAAAATAAAAAGATTAGAGACACATCTCAGTGGTTTAGTCACATACTTGTTTGTGTGTCTACTCTATTTTTTTCAGTGTGGAAAAACCTTGTCTATTATTGTAGGTTTGCTGGAACTCTTTGATAGATCATTAAACTTTTTTTTTTTTATTCTGGGAGTTGAACATTCCTTGTGATTTGTTTGGTGTACTCCTGCAAATGTAACTTTTTTTGTTTGATTTTATTTATTTTTAAAGAAATGCATCATCAAATGGCTAAAAACTCTTAAGCATAAAATCAAGTCGGGGTGTCAAGCTCAGGTTCTGGAGGTTTTCATTCCAGTACATATCACCAGTAAAAGCTACTTAAGTGCTGCTTACTTTTGGCTCTGTCTCTTTAGATGTACAGCATTTCAGATCCTTTATTGGCTATTTTTTCTTAACCTGTAGTCAATTAAAAATGGGATGCAAATAACAAAGACCATCAGCCAAACAGCTAACCGTGCATGTGTCATCATTAAGTATCTGTTTCAAGAAAATATCTGGCAAGAAAAAGAAAAAAATGTCGATCTCCTCCAGCCCATAAACGTTTCTGACTTCTGAAAATCCATAATATAGGCTAATGTGGCTGAATGAAAACACTAATAAGGCACAGAATTAATTTAACCTTTATCTTAACATTACAAAATACAATACCATACAATTTTCTAAGCCCACTTAATCCTGAGCAGGCTTGGAGCATATCCCAGCACTCACTGGTCCATCACTGAGCAAAACAAACAACACTGAGCAAAACAAACAACACATACAAAATAAAACATTTAGTGCAACCATAAAAAATTGCATTCATATCCAGAACCCTATTATATATAACTTTTTAAAAATTGTGAGAAACACTGGAGCAGTGCTTCAGAAAAATCACGAGGGTAAACGAAAATGAAGAGAAAAATTATCAAGTCATTGATGGTGGTGAACAACAGAAGATGAGATTTGTGTTTTTTTAACACAAGTCTTAATGTAAACTAATTTGAGATGTTTTTACTTGGAAGTAAATCATTAACAATGTATACAAAGTCTACAGGTCGTCTTTTAATTTTACTTTGCCGCGTATGTTTCTCCTAATGCTATGCCAGTTTGAGCATATTGTAACCTATACTTTTTTAACTTTGGTGCTACAGTTTACCATATATATACAGGGTGAGTCAAAATTATGTTAACATTTTAAAGGTGGAAACAATTTATTCACAAAATATACTTCATATGTGCAAGATGATTTACAGGAATGTCTCAACCTGTTACCCATCATGTTCCAACACATGTACCATATCTGGCACATAAATTGTCCACAAAAATTGTATAAAGGTATATACATAGCAGTTCCATTAGTGTTAACATAATTTTGACTCACCCTTTATATAGATACTCTTGTTAATTGCTGTGATCTGTTTAAGGTGTTAGTCACAGAGTCTGTTAAAATTATCTCAAATTTGCACCGCGCATGTTTACTTAAAAGGGCAGGCGCCTCATAGCTAGGAAATTTTCAAATAGGTGCTTACAGAAACGTGCAGGAGGAGCGGCAAATCCACGTTTCGTTTCGTATTATACAGTTTATAGTTTTTAATATCAGCTCTGTTCGCTTTGTTTTCAAGCTAATCATATTTACTATTTCACATTTTTCCAAAAATATTTTTGTCTAATGTTCAGAGAATGCACTGCTTCTCGAAGCCTGTACAGAAATGTGTATGTATGTGAATTAAATGTGTCATCTCATACCTAATAGAGAGGGGGAGGAGTTTGTGGAGGTGATTGGGTAACAAAAAATGTACCATGCCTCAGGCGACATTATTAAAGTACTGTGATGGTTGCGCTCACCAACATGCGCTTACTTCACATTCGTGTTATTTAAAGAGCCATCCCTGTTGTCGGGTATACTGTTATGTTTTTATGACTTTGTCACACAATACCCCCCTCCCTCCAAGCATTTTCAAAAGTCCACGTTACCATTTTTGGCTGGTGCCGGGGCTGCTTTCAGGCACGGAGTTTGACATCGCACAACTGGATTTTCTAGTCAATTTTGCATTATCGACAAAATGGCTCAACAAACTAGAAAACCAAAGCAACTCTTATACATATATCCGTTTATAATTACAATTGATTACTAATGTATTTAACGACTTCATATTTTTTGTTAATAAAGTTCAATTTGAATCCCTCGTCTTGTAGCAATGGCGAAGGCATTGAGAGCACACTTGTGTAATGACGTGGATCTGGCCGCAGAGATCTCGTAATTGATCAGGGCTGCCTGTGGTAGGAGTCTCTGGCATAGCGGGCAAGCAGTAGGGCTGATACGTGGTTTCAGCATTTACGAGACTGAGAAGATGCTAGCGACAGTCTGTGTGACACTGGATCATATTAGCACGACTTTATCAGGTATAAAATCGGCACAAATGAAAAGCATAACTGCATTTATGAAATAAAACTAAACATGACCAGCTTCTTTATGTTTTAGTACAGTCCGAATGAATCATTTGACTTACTATTTCTAATTTAAAATACGCAATTCCCATGTTCATTACGTCTCACAGATGCCTCAACGCTACCGCACACGCATCATTGAGCTTCACGGAGGTCAGCTGACCGGACCGACTGCGTCGTCGCAGTGGTGTAATATGCCCCCACCAAAGCTGCTCACATTCACACTTCTACGAATAATCCCGAGGACATTCAGCGAGGTGAGCAATTACTCACCCATGTAACTTTTCCGAACACCTTCGCCGGCTAAAAAACAAATCTATCGCCGTGCTTCTTCCGGGTTGCGTGAAACAACAAATACAAGCCCCTCCCCGATCTCGCCTGAATTCGCGTGCCGGGCGGGGCGGAAAGTTTGGCTTGTCGCTTCGACGGTACTCCACATAACGCAAGTTTAGTTTGTTTTTTTTTTTGCCATCGTTTAACTCTTAATACTTTTTTATACATATAGTATGCGATATATATTTTGATGACTCACAATAATGCTTTGTATTTTACTGTTCTTATTCTGAACTCTTTCCCTGAAGATAACTCTGGAATATTTCAGAATTATTGTTAAGCAGTAGAGCCGCACTTTATACTATAGTAATATTTTATATATAATCCAAAAATAAGAATATTGTTTTATCTCAGTTTAAACACATATATTACAAACAACCCAAAGTATATAATTTTTACAAACAATATTCAAGTGAGGAATGATAGATTCATAATACTGACATAAAAAAGAAAATTCCACTGAAGCACATTATATTGCTTTGCCAATTTTAGACTTCATATTATTCACAGTATCAAGCATCCTCATAAATCTGATGTTTCTACAGCCATTTATGGCTTGGTGGTAATGATTAAGTTCATCCTTGAAAATGTTACATTTTGGGTTTTCCCCCTATTTTATTTTATGAATACTGTAAATCCTCTTAGGTCTGGATTATCCAACCTTTTACTTGTCTCCTAGACAAATCCACAATTAATATGTGTACTTTTGCCCTCAGTTTGTGGAATAAGGTTCCTGAAACAGAGAGACAACACTATTTGGTCTCTAAAAATAAACTTAAAAACTTACTTTTATATATGCAAAGATTAATAACTACCTCTGGTCCCTTTTGATCTCTTTTCTGTACTTTACAAGATCCACCGCCCTCTAACTCATAATGAACAATTCAAAGTTTCCGAATAGCTTGACCAGCATGTCTTTGAAAAATGGATAGTATTTTTTTCTACTAATGACAGATACTTTATGTCATTTTACTCATCATGATCATCAGTTTTGAAAACATTTTCTAGGTTTGCCCAGGTTAGCTGGTTGCCGTCCTAGTTGTTTTCTTTTGATCCCTGTGGCTCTGGGCCCCCATTATGGTGAGATCCATTCTTTTCATCTTTTTCTTTTTTATTCTTTTGACACATTCTTACCTACTGTGGCTTTCTAACATTATGAATGTTAGTGTGAAATCCTGTAAAATGTTGATATTCATACTGAATGTAGCATAAGTTTCAAGTCCAGTCAAGTGGCTTTATTGTCATACCATCCATACACCGTATTGCAGCATACAGTGGTACAAAATTGCATTTGTCAAGCACATTAACAATTCCATTGAACTTAATTCTGGAGTATAGGATCTGGCAGCACTGGACACAAAGCAGGAAATGACCTTGGACAGGTTGACAGTCAGTAGCAGGCCACTCGCACACATCCACCCTCACAGTCTGGCCAGTTTAAAATTGCCAGTTAATCCAACATGCATGCACGCCAGGACTGGCTATGCATTTTTTTAAATCTATAGAAAATGCATAAGTTTAGAACACAATTTCATGTGGCAAATGCATATATATCATGTTTGTGAAGAAATAACTTCAACTTGAAAAATACTGAACTTATGCTTTAAAAGGAGGATTTTGGAGTCAGCTGTAACCTTAACTGGAAGCCAATGTAAGGACTTAAAAGCTGGAGTTATGTGTTCATACTTTCTAGTTCTTGTAGTAATTCTTGCAGCAGCATTTCATATTAACTGAAAGCTGCATAAAGAACAATTTGAACAGCCTGCGAATAGTGCAGAACAACAGTCAGTCCTACTGGAAATGCATGAGTTAATTTCTCTGTAACTCGCATATTTAGGTAATTTATTAATATGCCAATATTTTCAGGTAGAAAAAACACGTTTGGATGACTTGGTAATGTGTGTTTATATGTGAGTGTCAAAAATCACATTTACCAGTATATTAAGTGTGCTAATTTAATAAAACTAATGTTTAGTTCATCTGACTTGGAAAGTGACAGAATGTTGTTGCAGTCAGCATCATTCTCTCCAGTAACTAAAAATTCTGTTTTTTCTATATTCAGAGAAAAATAGTTCTCATCCATCCACAACTTTAACTTGCTGACGCAATTAATTAAGGTCATTTGGTTTAAAAGAAACTTATACCTGGGTATGGTCTGTTTATGAGTGAAAATTAATGTTCTGTCCTCTGTTGATAGTTCCCAATGGAAGCATGTAAAGTGAGAACAGTAAAGGTCCAAGGATGGTGCCTTGCAGGACATCATATTTACAGGGCTAAGACCTGTGGTGGGACTGGGTTGATGTGTGTTCCACCACAAAAGCTCTCAGGGCGGTGTGTAACACACAGTGGACCAGAAGACACATTGATCTCATCTGTTGACACTGTAATGATAACATCGAATTGTACAGTATATTCTAATAACTCAACACCTAGTCATGAAAACTCCTGCCATTTTTAATGAATCTTGAGTATAGTTTCAGAAATATCTTTTAATTATGCTTGCCGGTGGGAATATGCCTTTCGCCATTTATGTATCGTTTAGCAGGAGCTTCCCTCTCAGGTAGAGCTTTAAAGTCGATTTAAAGTTTGGACATTCTAATGTAAAGCATCAAAACAAATCAGGTGACAGAATACCGTCTTGCAAAAAAATAAATAATAATAATAAAATAAAACAGAAAACAAAAATAATAAAATAAAGTAAAACTGAAAAGAGCCATCCATCCATCCAGTATCCAACCCGCTATATCCTAACTAAAGGGTCACGCAAGGCAAGAAACAAAACATGGGCAGGGCGCCAGCCCACCGCAGATAGAAAAGAGCCTTTAAGTTAAAGGCTTTAACTCAGTTTCCATAGAGTGACCTTCTTCTACAGTTTACAGTCCCAGCTTCTTTCCAAGAGCACCTTGCGTGTTGCCCCATCCGCAATTCTGACCGTGCGGAAGAGAAAAGAAAAGGGAGTAAGAGCACCTCAAGCTCGGCATTTATAAGGCGAGCAGCGCCATCTACTGGAGACTCGATTAAATGCTGAAGCCTTAAACGGGAAAGGTTAGTCGGAAGTAAATTGAAAACTTGCAAAATGTTAATGATTATAATAGTCCACCATTGAATTTAATCAATTATCTTTATAATTATGTCATATATACAAAGTGTTAACTTTTTAAGAATATAGAAGATAAAGAAAACAGAAAACATGCAAAAGAAACAAAGCTCCGAATAAAAGAGGTACTGCTCATTGGTAAGCCTCCACAATCACACACAGCTGAGTCAGGACATTGAAGTCACTGCAGATGTCTGGTCAGAGACAAGGAGACACGAGAAGTCTTTCAGAATAACAAGTTTATTTTGTATACCCCCCTGTCAGCACTAAACTGGAACTGTAAGTGGGAAAAATGAAAAAGCATCGACTTCTGGAGAGGCAGAGCGATGCTGCGTGGCTTTCTTATCAATTGGAAAGCTAGCCTTTTAACATCTGATATAAATTGGAACTGCAGAGTCTTGCCGTTGGATTTCTGAAGGACTGGGTAGATGAAGTATGTTAACTGCATATTTTAAAATGGGATGCTTAATGGCGGTGCTTGCTTAGAAATCAGTGCAGTGAGCAGGATTTATTATAAACCAGACTGAAAGAGGCATGCAGTTGCCATCCCTCAATGTGTTCCATCAACATTTTTTCAATAGATGAGAGAATGTGTTGGTTGATTATTCCAATGTGATGACAATGAAGGCTACTGATACAGTCCCACATGAGAGGCCAGTAGTCAAACTTAAACCAGTGGGCATTCAGGATGCAGTGTGTAGGTGGGCACAAAATTGGCTTAAACACCGGAATAAAGGCTAATGGTGAGGGGAACCTTTTCAGAATTAGGTGATTTTAAAATGGTGCCTCTCGGGTGTCAGTTTATATAAGCAATGTGGACATGAGTATAATCAATAAGCTGGTTAAGTCTGCAGGTGATACCAACTGGGTGGAAGGGCTGATAAAGTAAAATAAGCTTACTCATTACAGAGGGACCTTTACAGCATACAGGCTTGGGTAGATGAAATTTAATGTAAGTAAATGTAAAGTATTACATGTAGGAAGAAGAAAGGTTAGTTTTGAATATGCAATGGGAGATCCGCCACTTGAAAGTACCCCTTATGAAAAAGGCCTAGGAGTCACAGTGGGTTTATCACCATCTACATCCAGCAAGCATATAGAAGCAATCAAGAAAGATAATCAGATATTAGGTTATATAGCCGATGCGTGGAGTACAAGTCAAGAGAAGTCATGCTAACGGTATATAAGGCACCAGTGAGGCCTCATCTGGAGTACTGTGTTCAGTTTTGATCTCCATATTACAAAAAAAGACGTGGCAC
This sequence comes from Erpetoichthys calabaricus, assembly GCF_900747795.2. Taxonomy (NCBI): domain Eukaryota; kingdom Metazoa; phylum Chordata; class Cladistia; order Polypteriformes; family Polypteridae; genus Erpetoichthys; species Erpetoichthys calabaricus. Next base: position 102,254,355 of record NC_041401.2, read on the forward strand.
CTTTAGAGAAAGTGCAGAGAAGACTAAGCTGATTCTAGAAACCAAGAAGTATGAGCTATAAGGAGTTGAACCTTTTCAGTTTAAGGGATTAAGAAAGGACATGGTCAAAATGTTTAAACGTATGATTGAGATTAGTACAGTTAGTCCAGACTTACTTTAAAATGAGTTCAACAAGAACATGAGGACACAGTTGGAAACTTGTTAAGGGTAAATTTCACACATGTCAGAAAGAATCACAGACACATGGAATAAATTACAGAGCAGTGTGGTAGAGGGCAGGACTTTAGAGAAGTTCAAATCTCTAGTTAATGCCATTTTGGAGACTTGACATGAACAGGATTGATGAGCTTGCTGGGCTGAATGGCCAATTTTTGTTGAAACTGTTCTAATGTTCCAGGAAAATAAGCTGGTATAACTGCAGCTCGATAGTAGTTACTGACAAACCCCTAAGAGTTTTATGAGAAGAGGGAGATCATGGACAAACAACCTGATAGACCTGATGCTTTAATAAAAACAGAACATGTATCTTAAAATATTCATTCAGAATAACTAAGAGGAGCAGAAAAGTGTGAGGTCTTCATTGACTTGGTATTCAGAACGTTATTCTTGTACGCGTTTGCCTACTCATTTTAAAGGGTGAGTAATGGTGAATGCTCCACCTAGTTATGAAGTCGATCTCATACTCCAGTCCTATAATTCCTGTGTGCTCAGCAGATCCTGTAGAAAACTGTGGTCTGTGGTGTGTTTTCAATCTTCACAAACTCTTAATATCAAATAAGTGGTTACCAGTATAACTGATTGCATCTTCCTGTTTTTTTAACCCTTGCATTGTGATCTCAGTATCACAGGGGTAGTTTTTCAGATCAGGGGAAGAACATTCTTTAACAAGGAGCCACAGAGAAGAGGTGGAGTGTGCCGGCTTCTTTGGAGTGTTTCAAGCTCGGGAAGACACATCCCAGTAACACATGGGGCTGCTGTCAGAGATGGGAATCCCATTTATTTTATATTCAGTTCCCTGGAGCTCAGGGCTTAGATAGCACTATACAATGTGAAATGTATGGTCAAAGTTCAGACAGGCCATGCTGTAGTCCCACAGTTACTCCAAAGGTCTTTCCAGGAGAAAGTCAGTGGTGAAGGTAGGCAGACTTGGCTCAGGTCAGGGTCATTTGGTCCAGTGGGCTGACACTTTGTAGTGTTGCTGCTGATTCTAGTAGTGGTTTGGTGAGGGGAACTGATGGGATTTCAAATGCCAGTCCCATACCAGAGCTGAGTTGGAAGGTCAAGGACAACTACTGTAAGGCACAGTGGACACCCAATTGATTTGTTTGCACGTTTATGAATGGATTAAAATCAAGACCCACAAGGGCAAACACGGAGTGAAAGATTTTCCTTCATAATATTTACAGTACTTAATCTGTAGGTTTATAGGGTCATCAATACTTATACAAAATACATTCAAATTCTTTCTTGAATGTGCTGATCAATGATATAGCATATTTTTGTTTTTAGTCACATTTGGAGATACAGTACAATGTAAAGTTTCTGGTTGTGGAAGTGTGTATAAATACTCATACACTCTAATTAATTTTATTTAAGTAGAATTATATATTTCACTTCTTAAGGGACATCATTATTAATTGGTTTTTGGATCAATTAATGCATTTTATATTGTATTGATAAAGCAATAAAAGATAAAAAGAATCAGGCATCACATATAATCCAAATCATATTATGTGATATCATCTACTGTTAAACTGCGGTGGGTTGGCACCCTGCCCGGGATTGTTTCCTGCCTTGTGCCCTGTGTTGGCTGGGATTGGCTCCAGCAGACCCCCGTGACCCTGTGTTCGGATTCAGCGGGTTGGGAAATGGATGGATGGATCTACTGTTAAATTCTGCTCCGTACTTCTAAAATTTTTATTTTTATACTGTATTGAGGATTTGTTCCGTTCTGTGTATTGTACTGTATTGTTTTGACCCCTTCTTTTTGACACCCACTGCACGCCCAACCTTCCTGGAAAGGGGTCTCTTTTTGAACTGCCTTTCCCAAGGTTTCTCCCATTTTTTCCCTACAAGGTTTTTTTTGGGAGTTTTTCCTTGTCTTCTTAGAGAGTCAAGGCTGGGGGGCTGTCAAGAGGCAGGGCCTGTTAAAGCCCATTGCGGCACTTCTTGTGTGATTTTGGGCTATACAAAAATAAACTGTATTGTATTGTATATAAGAATGTCAATAAAGAACATCCAAATGCTTGGGTTGGATTAAACAATCAACTAATGGCTAACTGGACCTAAGCCTGATTTGAAAACACATTATTGTTACATGCCTTCAAGACACTTTGGGTGACATTCAGAGTAGTGAGGTATTATTTTATGGGGAAGTGTCCAAAAATGTTAGTTGTATGAACATGTTAGTGTTAATGCTGATGAGAGAGTGGCTATCGTACCTTTAAGCTTATTCTTATTCTCTTATTCTCAGGTTTGTTTTTTTATTTACCATATTTATGATCATACAGTAAATCACTATCTCAAGAACAATTTAGTGAATACAAGAAGTCAAGTTTAATTCCTCCAATGATCCTCATTCATGCTTAAATGAATGGTATTATGGTGACCCAATGCCAGCTGAGCTCTCCTTGGTGTGACGTCTGCCTATTTTCTGTGTGTTTGTGTTTCCTCCAGAGGACTTTTGTCTTCTTCCTTGGTTCAAACACACTTGCATAAAGTTAGATGTCCTCTCTAAGTCAGGAGAGCTGAGGTGTGTCTGGTACTAGCCTTGCACTTGGTGCTTCCAGTAAAGTCTCTGCTCCTGATGAGGTAAGCACAAGTTTTAAAAAAAAAACTCGATGAATGGACAGATGTCTTCTTCTGACAGACTGTTTGGGAAATCCCATAAACCACATGGGCCTTGTTTCTGAACTGCCGCACTTTCTGTGTGTGTCAGTGTCTGCTGAGTAACATTCATTAATGAATATCAAGAGATATGTAGGAAGCTTTCAGTTTGAGGTTACAAAACTCTTCTTGTCATGAGCCTTCTCTGTGTCAGAGAGCTTGACAAGAGTAGCCTGACCCCTAAACAAAACACTGAGACTGTCACTGAGTTGGGTTTAGTAAATTTATTTGTAAAAATAGGGGCTTTTGGCAGTGGCTTTACAGGTACCACTACATTTACAAAGTATAACATAGTACTTCCTGCATTACCTGAAAATAGCTTATTGTTTACATAAACCTGATTAAAATATCCAGAATTTAACATTTCTTCCACAGATATAAGTTATCCTAAAAGTGACAAGAAAAAATACCAAAAAGCCTTACCACCATAGAAAATGGAGATAATCGACACATACTGAAGTCAAAGACACAGTACTGTAGAGGTAGTGACTTGTAGGAGAAGGCAGTTTAATCACCGGAAAAAAAAGTCATGCTTCCTCTGAAAACGCTGAAGAGTTGGAGGAAACTAAATAGAAATGCACGTGGCTTGTAACCTCAGATCAGTCCACTGTGATTGTAACACTGGTCATTTTAGGTGTTCAGCTGCACAGCATAAATCTGCTGTACTTGACTGAAGGTCACTCTGCTCTGGTTTGAAGTGTAACAGATAAGTTACCAATATCTCGAAAGCTGTAAATATGGCGACGTTTAGCCTGGTAGCTTTGCGTGCGCACCTGCACTAATCTCCAAGTACAATTATGGTATTTGTACCATGATAATAATGAAAGTGTCAATATTAATAATGAAATTGCACTTTGAAGGGAACCAGTAAATGAAAAATAATTTCATCTGACGCACAACCTATAAACCCTTCCTTCAAAACTCTATCAGCATTTGGGGTCAACAAGAACAGAAACCAAACGCCCCACAGCCTCCATCCATCTAGAAAAGTTTCTTAAAATACCCTAGGCTCCTACTGCTCAGTTTATTAAAAGGCAGCTTAAAAATGTTTGTGGTTACACCCGGTAAAGACGGGGTGCTTTATAGTTGGGAAAACGGGGAACAAAATCCTATTTGCACACTGGCCACAAGCTATAGGTGAGAAAAGGGAAACACTCCTCTGCTTCACCCGAGTCAAGCTTGACAGCTCATTTATAGACGTATACGCTGTCATTGAGGTCATCTCCCATTTCTTGTATATTTAGAATACAGATCCACAATAGTGTGTACATGGAGAAAAAGGTGGCTTCTGGCCTTATTTTAACCAGGTTAGAATGAAAACGGTGGAATCCATGAGGTGCCAAATTTACTCTAAATATCAGATACATTTTCCATTTTAATTTTCAGTAGTATTGCACATTTAACTGTTTAGAGTACCAATAAATAGAGGGATCCCTGTTTACCAAAACAGTTATTATTTCTTTATTTAATGCTTCAACCTGCTGTCTCTGAGAGGAGGCTGGTGGGATCCTCGTACTTTTTTGTGAGACCCGATTGTGTTTGCTGTTATTACATGATAGTCATGTGTACACCTCGCTCAAAAGTTTGCTGCTTTATTAATCTCTGATGCTTAAATTAAAAGGTATTGCCTCTGAAAACTAAACGATGCTTAAGTGGCCAGTTAAAACTTGCTGCCATCTTGTCACTCCCAATGAAAAATGCAAATGACTACCTCAAGGCTTGCAAGTCATTAAACAGCAGGACAATTAAATGTCACTGTATTTGTGGGGACAGCTGGACACTTTCACGCATCAGTTGTGGGCTATGTGTGTTTTGACAAAGCCACTTCTTGTCTTGTATCTGGCTAAGAGTTAGGACTTTTGAATAAGAGACATAATCAGAAATGGGCAGTATTTCCATTTACTGTATAATGGAATTCATGGTGAGAGTTGGAATAAGAACATAGACTAGTTTTGAAACTTGGCAGAGATGCTGGCAGTGTATTTCTTAATGATATCTTAAAATTCTTCTCCTTCTTCCTCTCCCTCAAAGGAGTCAATGCCAACTTCCTCGTAGTCCTTCTCCAAAGCTGCCATGTCTTCACGAGCTTCTGAGAACTCTCCTTCCTCCATTCCCTCTCCAACATACCAGTGAACGAAGGCCCTCTTGGCGTACATGAGATCAAACTTGTGATCCAGACGGGCCCAGGCCTCCGCAATGGCAGTAGTGTTACTCAACATACACACTGCCCTCTGTACCTTTGCCAGGTCACCACCAGGGACTACTGTAGGGGGCTGGTAGTTGATACCCACCTTAAAGCCTGTGGGACACCAGTCTACAAACTGGATGCTCCTTTTGGTCTTGATAGCAGCAATGGCCACATTGACATCTTTGGGCACCACATCACCACGATACAGCAGGCAGCAGGCCATGTACTTACCATGGCGTGGGTCACATTTTACCATCTGGTTGGCTGGCTCAAAGCAGGCATTTGTGATCTCAGCCACAGAGAGCTGCTCATGGTAGGCTTTCTCAGCAGAGATGACTGGAGCGTAGGTGGCCAGAGGGAAGTGAATACGGGGATAAGGCACCAGATTGGTCTGGAACTCAGTGAGGTCAACATTGAGGGCACCATCAAAACGGAGGGAGGCTGTAATGGAGGAGACGATTTGGCTGATCAGACGGTTCAGGTTTGTGTAGGTAGGGCGCTCAATGTCCAGGTTCCTGCGGCAGATATCATATATGGCTTCATTGTCCACCATAAAAGCACAGTCGGAATGCTCCAGGGTTGTGTGAGTGGTCAAAATAGAGTTATAGGGTTCAACAACAGCTGTGGAGACCTGAGGAGCTGGATAGATGGAGAACTCCAGTTTTGACTTCTTACCAAAGTCAACAGAAAGACGTTCCATCAACAAGGAGGTGAAGCCAGAGCCAGTGCCACCTCCAAAACTGTGGAAAACCAAGAAACCTTGAAGACCTGTGCACTGGTCAGCCTGAAATAAACAAACAAACCGTGATTACCACCAACAAAATATCACAAAATAGACCAATTCATCCATCCATCCATCCATTATCCAACCCGCTATATCCTAACTACAGGGTCACGGGGGTCTGCTGGAGCCAATCCCAGCCAACACATGGTGCAAGGCAGGAAACAAACCCCGGACAGGGTGCCAGCCCACCGCAGTAGACCAATTCATGCTTGGAAGAAACCTGTTTATTATGAGACTATTACCCAATTTATTCTTAGAGATGTCAACAGATCTTAATGACATGGTGGTATGTTGCAACGGGAGAAAGCCACGTTACTCTTGAGGTCACTGCTTGATGTTTTCTAACAGAACTGATAATCAAAGCCACGTTTGTCTATGACAAAATTCGTTTAGACTATACAGGCAATGTCCAAAGAGGAATTGCACTACACATTAAGATTTTTTGAACTCATCAAATAGCTCAGCTTGACATTAAGAGGCAGAATGATGCTTTACTTAATTACCCATCATGTCCACATCCTTATTCAACATTCTTGTGGAGTTGCTCAAGCAGGCTCTCCGTGACTTCAAATAAACTTCAAGACTTGTGCTTCTCAACATATTCCTTAACACTGTCCTAAGTCAAGTGCAATGTTGAAGGTTCTAATGTGGTTAGGACTTCAAGTAATACTCATTTTGCCTCTTTTAAGGGTTGATTTAACATTGATGCATAAACATATTAAAGTTAAATAAATTCAAAAGTAAATATAAATCATTCTTTATTCATTTTTTATCACTTTGAACTTTAATAAATACAACTACTACCAACTCTCTTAATCCATTTCAGGTTCTAGGTGAGAGGTATGATCCACCCCAGGAGAGTACCCAGCGCATCCCTGGGCAGCACACTTACACAAACAGCCAGTCTCAGTCACACTGGGACAATTTAGAGTTGCCACTTACAGTAACATGCATGTCTTTGGAATGTGGGAGGAAAATGAAGACATGGTGAGCACGCACAAACTAAACGCAGGCAGTGGCCAGGCCACGATGCAAATCCAGGACTCTGAAGTTGGCAGGCAGTGGCACTAAGCACGGCACCATTGTGCCACCCAAATTAGAAAGTGCTATATAAATACAGTAATCCCTCGCTATATCGTGCTTCGCCTTTCGCGGCTTCACTCCATCGCGGATTTTATATGTAAGCATATTTAAATATATATCGCGGATTTTTCGCTGCTTCGCGGGTTTCTGCGGACAATGGGTCTTTTAATTTCTGGTACATGTTTCCTCAGTTGGTTTGCCCAGTTGATTTCATACAAGGGACGCTATTGGCAGATGGCTGAGAAGCTACCCGGCTTACTTTTCTGTCTCTCTTGCGCTGACTTTCTCTGATCCTGACGTAGGGGGATTGAGCAGGGGGGCTGTTCGCACACCTAGACGATAAAAAGCTCGTCTAAAAATGCTGAAAGATTATCTTCACGTTGCTATCTTTTGTGCAGCTGCTTCCTGAAACGACATGCTGCACTGTGCTTCGCATACTTAAAAGCTCGAAGGGCACGTATTGATTTTTAATTGAAAAACAAACTCTGTCTCTCTCTATCTCTCTCCCTGCTCCTGACGGAGGGGGTGTGAGCTGCCGCCTTCAACAGCTTTGTACCGGCGGTGCTTCGCATACTTAAAAGCAAACAGCACTATTGATTTGTTTGCTTTCCTCTGTCTTTCTGACAGACTCTGCTCCTGACACGCACTCCTTTGAAGAGGAAAATATGTTTGCATTCTTTTAATTGTGAGACGGAACTGTCATCTCTGTCTTGTCATGGAGCACAGTTTAAACTTTTGAAAAAGAGACAAATGTTTGTTTGCAGTGTTTGAATAACGTTCCTGTCTCTCTACAACCTCCTGTGTTTCTGCGCAAATCTGTGACCCAAGAATGACAATATAAAAATAACCATATAAACATATGGTTTCTACTTCGTGGATTTTCTTATTTCGCGGGTGGCTCTGGAACGCAACCCCCGCGATGGAGGAGGGATTACTGTATATGAATCATTTATTGATTAACTGTGCTATATTTACAAAGTACAAATGAAGGCCCCGGTTGGAGAGATATTGTATGTAGCTTTCAGAATTTGCTGCACATTTGTGCTTTGTTTCATAAACTTCAAATCATTATCAACTAATAGGAATTACGAACAAACATTTTAAAAGTTATTTACATCTTACATTGTAACCAACAAAAAATAAACCCAAGTGCTTCCCCTTTTTGTGAGAAGCTTGTAAAAACTGGATTCCTGTCTTGTAATATGGTATAAATAAGTGCATTTGTAGAGCAAAAGGCAGTTTTCGACCAAATGTACTTTGATGTGCAACCTAAAGACCACTGTTGTTTGAAATAATTGTACAATAGGTTCCAGGTCTACCATGGAAAAAAATGGGGATTAACAAAGACAGACAGGAGAGAAGGAAGATGCTCACCAGTTTGCGGATCCTGTCCAGCACTGGGTCAATGATTTCCTTGCCAATGGTGTAGTGCCCACGGGCATAGTTATTTGCTGCATCTTCTTTGCCATTTATAAGCTGCTCGGGGTGAAACAACTGGCGGTAGGTTCCTGTGCGGACCTCATCTGCAAAAAGATAGATGTGATTATCGTGAAGAGTATTAAACTGGAGTGGAATTCAAAGCACTGGCCTGAACAGGCATTGCCAGCAAATTTGGTCTGTTTCCATTTTGCTAAAACAACAGTTTACAACCAGTGTGCTGTGCTATATAAACCTCACCAGCACTGTTTTGAAAAATAAGACTTATTATAATAATAGGATTATATACTGTATCTCTAACCAACATTCTGTGGCATCTCACCAGCAAAACTGGCAGAGCCAATCTTTAGACAGTTCATCTTTCCATTCATTTTCTAGCACAGGAAGAGCCTGAGGCTGTCTTGGCAGGACAAGATTCATGACAACAACAAAATTTAGATGAGATGCCAGTTTACTGGATGGGTATATTCACTTGTGTCTGGCCAGTTTACAGAAGCCAATGTTATCTAACGTGATTTTGGAATAAGGGATTATTTAACTGACCAGCAACAGATTACTGGAGTTGTAAGGCAGCAGCTCTTGCCACCCACAAATCTCTAAAATTAATAACATTCTCTAGTGTAGCTCCTTGTTACAGGCCATTGAGACCAATACTTATATTGTGACTAAATGAAAAACGGTGATTTCTCAATAGCTTACTCAATGGCGTACTGTTTTGGTGAGTTCAAGTGGCTTTGAAGACAGAATGTAGACCAGATTCTGTACATACCAATCACTGTGGGCTCCAGGTCCACAAAGACAGCCCTTGGCACATGTTTCCCAGCTCCTGTCTCACTGAAGAAGGTAGTAAAAGAGTCATCTCCGCCACCAACGGTTTTGTCACTTGGCATCTGCCCATCAGGCTGGATCCCATGCTCTAGACAGTACAGCTCCCAGCAGGCATTGCCCATCTGGACTCCAGCTTGGCCAACATGAATGGAGATACACTCACGCTATGCCAAAAGAGAAAGACAAATGAGAATACATGCAGCAGAAAAGCACTTTTGAGAGATATTAAAATGAAGTGTGTTCACTAAGTTGGCACCCTAGTTCATATATATATATATGACATAATTGACAACTTGACTGAAAGTAACTCTAAAAGCAAGTTTATTTCCAAATGATAGTTTCTCGGTTAATGCATTAAAATATCTGAAATCTTTGGGGTGTTGTTTTTTACTACTCCGACATGAAGTGTGATCATTCACCTAAAAACTAATACATCAATGTCTGCAAACATAAGAGACATTTTAGCCAATATTTTCTTAACAAGCAAAAGAAGTTATCTTAGTATGGTTTATATTTGTATTTTAAACAGGTGGCACTTTAAACACTCAGTTTTACTTGTCTCCAGAACCTTTTCTTTTACTCTCAGCAACCTGCACAACCCGTTTATTCATTTTACATTCCAGGTTGTTCCATTATTGTGTGGAGGACAGCCAAGGTGTGTGCTGGCATGATCGTGCGCAAAACAGGAAAAAAGGATGTGCCAGCCCATTACCGGCTTCAGCTGCTCACACCCTAAGCAAATTTAGAGTAATCACTTAGAGATAAGTGCATATCATTGCAATGTGGAAGGAAATTGGAGTACCCAGAAAAAAACACATGCAACAGGAATGGTGAGGCAGCAATACTAATAACTCGAATTCCAGTCCCTCAATCCAGTTTCCAAAACTGCAACACTAGAAACAAGGCAGGAGCCGATCTTAGGTGGGACACTACCCCACTGCAAGGCACAATGACGCACTCCACATACTGAGCAACCTAATAATAATAATTCTTTGCATGTATATAGTGCTTTTCTCACTACTCAAAGCGCTCAGCAATTGCAGGTTAAGGGCCTTGCTCAAGGACCCAACAGGGCAGAGTCACTTTTGGCATTTACGGGATTCGGACCGGCAACCTTCCGATTGCCAGTGCAGATCCCTAGCCTCAGAGCTACCACCTAGCATGCGGATCTTTGAAAAGGGAGTAAACTGAACAAACTCTAGAGAGACTGTCTATCTCTCCTATATAGTGACCAGGCAGGAGTTTGTACCCGGGTCTCTTGAACAGTAAAACTAACTGCTGCACTAACAAGCTGCCCGTTGTATTCTAGCCATTCCCAAATGTGAAACCTCCAACCCTCCCGGGAAGAAAAATTCAGCTGGACCCCACCAACAGGACAGCCAGTTTTAGCAGCTGCCGTATCAAAGGCGAAAGAGGCCGAAAAGAGAGGGTGTCAAACCTGGCCCTGCCTGTCAGATTTCCTCACTGAAGGCAAAGGGTCACACTTCTATTTTTAAAAAATGGACCATCGAGCATTGGAGCTCAAGTTACTGGAGCTTATTGCCTAGTTTGGGTAGGGACTTGCAATCCTATTTTTGTGTGGCCACATGTGAGAGTGAGTAAGCAGGTGTCACTGTCTGTTCAGGTCCTCAGAACTAAAGCACAGTGCACCTTAATTGAAGGCAAGGGGTGTTCCATGTTGCAATTGTTAAAAGACACACGTCACATGCACAGGCTCAGTTCTGCTGGTCTTATCAACATTGCGATGGTCATAATAGTGGAGTCAAAAATTAAAACGTATTGAGAGCAAAGATGGTGTCGCTGCCCTTGAGGTTCTCACATCCTCGGTTACTGGGAATGAGGGAGTGGTGAGAACCTTATATTTGGAAGCACTGTCCTGCATATATATACTAATAAATAATGATTTGTAAATGAACACCCATTCTATACAAAGTTTGTTTTATTTTGATTTTGTCTGGTATCCACCTTAAGAATGTGTGTTTATTCTGACCCCAGCTGGTATGTTTAATAGACTAATCAAAAATGTTTACTTGTCATGGCAGATGGCGTACGTTGTATTCTTCAGACGAAAATCTTATTGGTACTGAAATATCTTTACACAGATTGCCAGTAAAGATCGTAAGGTATGTAAGCCTATCCATCCTTTCATTTTTTAACTTACTACAGTATATGTACTACGATGTTGATGACAGCATCTCATGCAAAGCAGGAACCAAGCTTGGACAGAACATATAGAGCATGAGCCCACATTCAGTTTATCATAGGCCTAATATGCCGCACCGCGTCTGCAGGGGTTTCCTTTGGATTTTCCCCCACATCCTCACAGACATGCAGGTTTGGTAAACTGAGAATTGGCCACTATATGCATGAGTAGGCCCCATGATGGTCAAGCCATTTTCATGCCTTGTGTCCAGCGATGTCAGAATAGGCCACAGCTCTTTGTGACCCTGACTTGGATCATGTTATGTTCTGTTCACATGTTTGTGTATGTGGTGTACGTATACTGTATAAAATGTGTGTGTGAAAATGTTTCATACTCTTTAAATATACTTGTAAGGTGACATGTTTTACACATAAAAAGAATCATTTTATTGGTTTTGTGAATAAACAAAGCTTTCAGGAATTATAAATTGTTTACACAGTCACTAGTACTGCAGATGCCTTTTAAAGTTCCAAAGTAGAAAAAAGCACATTTTGGCTGTCCTTCCATTTTGTGAACCAAAAAAACAGATATGGAAGGGCCTTTCATGAAAACAGGGGAAACAATGCAGGATGTAGCCCTAGACAGAGTGCCAGGCCACTGCAGTGCGCATTCACACACTCTGGATTGAATTTGAGATGCCAGTCAACTTTGGGATGTGGTAGGGCACTGGAGTACCCCTAAAAACGAACAGTGACATGGGCCAGCCGTGCAAACTCCACACAGATGGTGACAAGGCACAGAATAGAGCCTGTAAGGCTGTGGCACAATCACCACTGTTCTGCCCAAACCTGCATCAGAAGTCCAGCTGTTCCTGCACAACTAATGCTAGAATGGAAGTGCAGAAGATTGGTTTCTTTACGGACAGTTAATGTAACAAATATTCTGCGGACCTTGCACCTTACTGAGATCTTTCATGTGTACAAGCTAAAGTGCAAACACACATCATGTCTGCTGCTCTAGTGCTCTTTGCCCAGACCATTCCTCAGTATTGGCAAACTGCAGCCCTGTGGCGACATTCACAGCCAGGGCAATCTCTGCACACACACAGCAGCCTGACTGGCACCACTCCAGCAGTGACCTTGCAGGTTGCCAGCTGTCCTCATACTAGCTGTTCTCAAGCTGCACCTTCCATGGCAGGCTACAGCATCAGATGTACTTTATAATTCAGGACTGTTTTAATTGTCCAGATCTCAGTTCTGAAATATAACATTCCAGCAACCCACACTATGTACCACTAGTCGTAAATGTGATACAGATTGGGATCATCTCGCTTTCTTAAAAGAAATTGGAGGCTGCTCCCAGTCATTGCCCAGGAGGCAGCAACTACCATCCTTATTTTTGTAGTATCTCCACATTCAATGGTAATATTGTCACATGATTGCATTTAAGGTATAAAGGTGTCTGCAGTAGTGCTAATATACAGTATATCCCTGCTTCCCATATTGTGGACTTTGCATCCTAGTAAACAAGTTTGATCAGGGCAATCCGGCCCTTTATTGCAAAATAAACATACTATATGTGGGTAAACATTAGGCACTCAAAAGAGAGAAGCCTCCATTTCGCTCATTTTTCTGAGTGAAGACTCAATATGGGAGCATATCCTGCAGTGCCATATGTGAAAAGCAAGCATTCAGTGTACACAGGGACTCCTCCTAAATAGGTTAAGTCTGGGTGTGTCGCAGTTGCAGGCAAGCCAGAGACTCTATAAAATGAAGCCGTGGTTAAAAATGCAAAAATATGCTTGCCCATCCTTACATGCCTCACTGTGACAAGCTCTGCACGAAGTGTTGTAAATACTGCCCAGCGGCAAACCGAATTTCTCAGCTAATGAATTATTGATGGAGTGCGACAGCACAAAAATGCCACGTGAGCTCTTATTTGTGTATGTTAAATGACTGAATGTAATCTGCTTCTATTTAAGTGAAAACAGGAAGGAAGACTTCTCTTTTTGCTAATCCCCTGCCTGCTACAGCAGCAGAACCAAAAGATCTGAAAGCAAGCAACTGTACAGTAGGTGTAGCAAAATATCAAATGTGGTAGAAACCAAACTGTCCAGTCTTACAGAAGCACTGTTCAGTGACAGCCAATTTTAGTGCTTAAGCACCGAAGACTAGGTGTTCACGCAATACAAATTGTGCACAGATATAATTGTCCAATCAGCAGCACTTGTATGAAACAGAATGAGCTTGTCTGCAGTGTTCTTGTAGACATGTGAATGACACCAGTAGACTTGTAGATGTTAACCAGAGACCTTTATAATATAATCATTAATACAAGCTGAAGGTGAAATCCACGCACCTGTGCACGACACGTCTGCAGTCTGTACTTTGTAAGAGCATTATCAGTGCCGCTCCTGAAGGTGTGGTCAGACTTCCTGCCTCTGCTGTGTGTGTAGGTCATCTGTGTGCCATTCAGTGGGTAATGAATGACACGTAAAAAAGGCCCTCAGTCTGACCTTCCCTTTTTTTCCTTCAGCACTGACAACTGCTGCTAAACATGTAAGAATATCTAAATAAGTTCAAAAATTGCCAATCAGATTAGCTGAGAATGCTGACATTCTAAAAACATTGATCCAACAGTAGTGGCGGAGGACGGATATGAATAGAGAAAAAAGAAAAAGCTCCGTCCGATCCACACCTGCTTCACCCCACAGCCGAGGGATTACCGCAGCTCATGTCTAAGCGTTCACATTACTGAAAGACTAGCACTTGTTGCGTATGTTGCGTGTATCTGTGTGGGACCCCTTTATATTCATCCTACTATGTTGCATTCTTAGATGTACAAAAAAGCACACAGTGTAAAGTTTAACGTGTCTGTAAAGTGGGAGGTACATTCAACTACAAGCAGCACATAAGCTGTGTTACAGTACTCTGCTATGTGCGTTAGCCTATGAAATTTGCACATCCCTTTGTACCAAATTGAAATTTGCTTTCATGGACAGCTAAAACGAAGCCTGCCTATCAGTTTTTACTAAAATAAAGGTCTCGGATACTGAACAATATTTATTTAAATAAACGTATTGTTGAATGACGTTGTGATGGACAAAGTGGGTTTGCAACTTGAACATGTGTGGATGTGTGCCTGAGCACAGTAACAGGATCCCACTTTAGCCCTGTTGTCAACCTATATATAGTCACAGTGCTCAGTGTTTTAGTTTTCATTTTTCTATTTTCTTTAACTAAGCAGATTGGACTGCTTGTGTATTTTATTGTTTTTCTTGCAGAATAAGTAGTAGCACACACACGCACAAATACACACACAGACACATATATATTGCTAGCACCGTTTCTCACTTTATATGTGTGTATCCTGTCTTTGATACACGGAGTACATACTGCAAACATTTATCACTAGTTACATTGCTGTATTAATGCATTTCTGAACATAACCATCCTCCTATGTGTAAAGCTGCTTAATCAAATGCTGGACCACTCGGAAAGTCTCGGGTGCAAGCGAACACAAACAACCTAACTGGGTCAACTCTCTGGAGTGGGGTTACAACTGGGGCTGTAAAGGAACACTGCTAAACTCTGGAGTAACACCCTTTTCTGAAGACGCTTAATCCAGTTTTCGGTTGCTGGGCCCCAAAGTCTATCTGTCTCCACTGGGAATAAGATGGAAACCAACCCTGGAAGAATCACCAGTCCCATTGTAGGGCTCACTCACACGTCCAACACCTGGAGTACACACTGATTCAGAGGAGGGCTGAAATCAAGCCCACTCTCCAGTAGTTGTGAGGACATTATATGGGGAGAGAGAAGAGTAAGAGTTTCATTTAAATATATGCCTGTCATCCTGTTCAGGGAGGGTTCCTGCTTTGAGCCTGTTGTTAGTTTTTGCCTGCATTCATAAAGTTTATAGCCAACCATCCATCGACTTTCCAAATGTTAATTTTTATAATACAGAGTCTCAGGGAGTCTGGGACTATTAAATTCAATGTATTATATAGTGATGTGGCCATAAGATGCCTTAGAATGCCGCATATTTTTACACTATAAAACCACTATATACACATATAAATGCACCCTGTTTTAATAGTTACGCATTGACATTTTTTCTCTTGTGTATTTTTAAGACTCCCTGACATGGTAGTATAAAATAAATTAAAATACTGTAATGCAAAATAAAACAAATCCTGAAGAACGAAATCTTGGTAACAACTGGGCTGGCTTTTTGACCAGGGTGGCGGCCACTTTTGCCACTACAATGGGTTCTGACTATGCGTCCTCCTAAAGTTGGCACTTGTGTGCCGCTTCACCTCTGAGCATTCTCGTTAAAGGCTGGCAGTAACTATTACTCGGCATTTATGTGAAGTGCGAGGTTACGTGGAAATTCAGTCAGCATAATTCGTTCCTACCTAATTCTGAATGAAGCATTTGTTACAGCAAGATACAACGTCTGCTTTTAGGTATTCTTAGCTGCTCCGTTCATCAGCCGAAATCATTATGATACAAAATAAAAGCAAGGCAACACGTTTTGCGAATCTGAGTCCTGTGTGATGTGGTCTATTAAACAGCGGGTCTATCCACGTCAAATACAGCGGCGTTTTAACTACATTAACTAGCATTGTTTAGCGTAAATGCTACCTATTAATATGTTTATATCCTCTTGCTGACTCCTTATAAAAAGAAAAACATCCAACTTACCATGTTGCTTTAAATAAGTTGTGTCCACAGCAGTGAAATATTGGGAAAGAAATAACGCAGCGCACAGCTCTCACCACGAACCAGTCAAGAGGTCCCAGTGAGCGCGTCTACAAGGCACACCGCCCCGCCCCGCGCCTAAAACATCCCGAAGAGGGGTGTGGCCGGGGGCGTGGCCCACTAAGCTGTGTCCGCCTTTCACTCAGAAACACCTTTGTGTCGCCGGCTGTCACCGCCATCAGGACGGAACCCTTCACGTTGCCGGGATGTGTCGGAAAACTTCAGCCCCGAGACTTCTGGAGTCTGGAGTACTCACTCCATCACTGATTTGTTTCGTGTTGACTCTATGTACTCTTCTGCTACTTTAAGAACTGAATTTTACCGAGAAATATCAGACTATTTGCCACGTCAAAGATTTTGTACATTAGATAAAAAGCAGAAGTGAGAAGCCCGTGCCTTTTTTGTTGACATTTAATCAGCCCAAAGACAACGCTTCCATCTGCTTCACTTAAAGAATATAAAAACACAGCTGCTCGAATACAAATGACACCACATCAGCACACCTGATGTATACGCAAAAAGCAAAGACTGCTTATCACTTAATTGTGTACTAAATTATTTTCAGTTTATATTTGTACTTCAAACCACAAAAGGCAGTAAACTGAGACAAGCTTCATTATGGCTACAAATATTATTTTAACACTGGTGAGCTGCAGCTGTGTCACATTGTCATGTCATTGTCTAGGTATCCGGTCAGCTCTGTCACTAAGCCGTGATTACATGTCACATTCAATACAAGTCACTTTCAGTATAACGGAGGCATGCAGACAGGGGTAGTTGATGGACCTTCACACTTTTTTTATATTTCTCCATCTCGTTCTGTACCAGAACTTTATTTCTTAACCTTAATTTTCATTTAATCTGTAGAGCGGAATTAAACTGATGGTTATTCAAATTTGTACATACTATCGCTTTTAATTTTTTCAAAAAGAAAGTTTGATCTATGAAAATTGACAGCTGTAGAGAATGGTAATCCAAATACTGAATGAAAAACGTAAAAGCGGTAATCAGTCATAGAGTGCTCAAGTAAAGGTACAGATGAACTCTTTCTGTCTGCCTGCCTCTCTGTCTGTCCATCTACAGCGCATTCAGAAAGTATTCAGACTCTCCACTCTCCTCACAGCTTAGTGCTAAAATCACTTCATTTTTCCCTTATCAAGCAACACTCAATACCCCAGAATGACAAAGCAAAAATAGGATTTTAGAAAATGTATTTTAGTTAAACAAAAACTGAAATATCACACTGAAACAAGTATTTAGACCTTTTATTCAGAACTTAGTTAAAGTACCTCTGACCTTCTAGTCTGGAATCATCTTGGGTACAATTCAGCAAGCTTTGCACACCTAGATTTGGGGATTTTCTGCCACTCTTCTCTGCAGATCCTCTCAAGCTCTGTCAGGATGGATAGAGACTGTTGGTGGACAACTATTTTAAAGTCTCTCCTGAGATGCTGAATTGGGTTCAAGTCTGGGCTCTGGCCAAGCCACTCAAAACTTTCGCAAAGTTGTTCGTAAGCCACTCCTGTGTTGCCTTTGTTTCATGCTCAGGGTCATTGACCTGTTGGAAGGTTAACCTTCAGCGCAGTCTGATGTCAAGAGTGCTCCTGAACAGTGTTCCATTAAGGATATCTCTGTACTTTACTTCATTCAGTTTTCTCTCAAACCTGACCAGTCTCCCAGTCCCTGCTACTGGAATCCCCCTCAGCATGATGCTGCCACCACCACGCTTCACTGTTGGAATGGTATTGCACAGGTGATAAGTGATGTCTGGTTTCGTCCAGATAAGAATTAGAATTGAGGCCAAACAGTTCATCCTTGGTTTCATCAGACTAGAGTTCTTTAGGTATATCAGGTTTCCATGTAACTTTTACTGAGAAGAGGCTTCAGCCTGGTCACCCTGTCATGAAGTCCAGATTGATGGAGTGTTGTAGTGATGGTTATACTTCTAGTAGCTTCTTCGATCTCCACACTGGTTCTCTGGAGCTTGGCAGGATTGAACATCGGGTTCCACAATTGCTCTAGGAAGAGTTGTGGTTGTTGCAAATGTCATTCATTTGAGAATTATGGAAGTCACTGTGCTCTTGGGAACCTTCAGTGCTGCAGATTTTGTTTTCTGTAGATTTACCTAGATCTGTGCCTCAAAACAATCCTGTACCTAAGTTTGTCAGGCAATACCTTTGACCTCATGGCTTAGCTTTTGCTCCAATACATGTTGTCAGTTGAGGGGTCTTCTACAAATGGGTGTGTTTCTGTCCTAATCATGTCCAGTCAATTGAATTGACCACAGGTGGACTCCAAACAAGGTGTAGAAACATCTCAATGATAATCAAAAGAATAAGATGCACATGAGCTATATTTCAAGTGTCATAGCATAGGCTCCGAATACTGGGTGTCACATACGTGTGATTAGGAGGCAGTCAAAAAGCCTAAAGGTGAGTGAAATATCGTGAGATGAAGGATTGTCACGTGGTACTTACCTGAATCTCTTCTCTCAACAGAAAAACCGAGGAAAAATAATTGCCTCTACTTCCGGGTTCCAAAATGGCCACCATGACGTCACTTCCAGCGCCTCGATATGACATCACATCCGGCCATCATGACTGACTTCATTTCCGTTTCCACCAAAATGATGCTGTTTCTGACTCCTGCATTCAGCGTCACTTCCTGCCAACCATTTCTTGTTCCCATAATTCATTTCTGTATTTAAACGCCATTTTGTGCCATAAACTTTGTCAGATTTTACCTTACAGTACTTTTGATCATTTATGTCACATTTTTTGCTTTATTTGTCCATAGGACAATATACGGGGACGGTCCCCAAAACTTTATATTTGTGGAGTTTCTTCTTCTTTTGGATATATTTCCACAATTGGCATAGCCAGCAGGATTTGCTTTTTTTTTGGAAGATGACAGAAGAGCAGGACCTCAACACAGTGCTATCAACAATCACGGGTGAGCTCCGTACTCTAAAGGTGCAGATGGGCGAAACCCAGACACAGCTAGCTCACGCCGCGGCTGCAGTACGGATGGAGGCCGCTCGGTCATTACCAACCCAATTAACCTATCTAATGGTGGACGATGACATTGAAACCAATTCTTTGGTTTTCAAGTGAACCACAAAGCAGAACACATGGCCGAGGTCGGAATGGGCGTACCTACTGGCCCCCTACCTGAAAGGGATAGCGCAGAGAGCTTATTATGATTTAACTGAGGAGCAGGCCGCTGATTATGATGTTCTAAAAACTGAGGTGTTCAAACGCTACAGCATATCTCCGGAACAGCAGGCGAGGTAATGGAGGGTGTGGCAGTTCGATCCCAAACAGCCTTTGAGAACTCAGGCGTTCGAGGCTTGGAGTAAGGCTTGTCGGTGGCTATGGCCCAATATAAACATCTCTCACAAGATGGCCGAGCTGCTTTCGTGTGAGACCTTCATTCATGCCCTCCCTGACAATATCGCCCAGCAAATCCGGAACCAAACTTTGAGAACATGGACACCTTGATCAAGGTAGCTGAGCGTCACTGGGTGGCTTGTAGATCAGGGCGATCAGAACGGTTCTCTCGCTGTACCCAACAGGCACGTGGGGCAGCCCCTGAGCCCACCCGACAAGCTCCCGAGCCTGCTGTCCGTAAAAGGGACAGACAATTCAGCCTTCCCCACTGTTTCAAGTGTGGGGAGGTTGGTCATCTGTCCCCAAATTGCACTAACGAGCCCATGAACTGCTCATTGGTGAAGGGAGAAAGGTATTGTGCCACTGTGATTATTCTATGTCTCTTCCTTATACAGGTGCAGTTATTATAAATGGCCAGAAGGTAAGGGCAAAGTTCGATTCTGGGAGTAACATTTCCATTGTTGCGTCCCGATTCGTTTTACTGTGACAGTGGCTTAAAATAAAAACTAGCCTAAGATGTATTCATGGGGACGTCCGGTATTATAAGACTGCTAACTGTGTGGTCTCAGTGGATCACATTATGACTAAAATGACCATGGCAGTACTACCGGACCCCCCATTTCCAGTCATATTAGGGAGAGACTGGAAAGAAATTAACAGCGGTAAAAACGTAACTGCTTCTGAAAAGAATTTGGGCTTAATAATGGAGAGTTCTACTCCGACTGCCTCCACGCCGTGAACAACAGTCGCTAGGACCCATACAGGTACCCAGTGCGGAGGAGTCAATGTCCCATCGTCCTCTGCGGGAGCTATTACAGTTAACGTAGAGGACGTAGTGGCAAAAGCCCCTCCCATTAAGGTCAATAGAGACCCTGTCCAAAATTTATCAGCCCAATTCCTAATTACTCCTTCTTTTAGAAGAGAACAATGGAACAATGATTCCTTAAAATTTGCAAGGAATGCAATATTATCTACCGAGGGTTCTACAACCCTAGATCCCATGTCACCGATGCCTTTCTTTGTAAGAAAAAATTAATTATTGTATCGAGTGGCAGAACATAGGGGTGAAGTGTGAACATTGCTGCTAGTACCACACACTTTTTGGCGACAAGTGTGTGAACTAGCGCATGCTCACCTTCTAGGACCCCATTTAGGCTCTGAAAAAAACATTGGAGAGAATAAAACTCCGATTTTATTGGCCAGGAATTAATGAGGAGGTCCGACGATTTTGTGCTTTGTGTCCCGAATGCCAACTTCATCAGATTCATAGGAGGGACTGAGCTCCTCTCGTTCCCCTTCCCCTTATTGATGTACCATTTGAACAAGTTGGTATTGACCTCATAGGACCGTTAAAACCCTCGTTAAAAGGCATTAATTATATTTTGGTTCTAGTAGACTATGCCACTCAGTTTCCTGAAGCTGTTCCCTTGCGCTCAGGTACTTCAAAGAACATTGCACAGGAACTAATAGGAATATTTGCACATGTAGGGATCCCCAAAGAGGATCTGACGGACCAAGGGACTCCTTTCACTTCGGAGACATTCAGGGAGGTGGCTAAATTACTCAGAATAAAACATCTGAAAATATCGGCCTATTACCCCCAAACTGACGGGTTGGTAGAACAATTTACTCAAACTTTAAAACAGATGTTGTGTGAAGTAGTTAACAAGGATGGAAGAAACTGGGATCAGTTACTTCCTCTCGTATTGTTTGCCTATCGGGAAGTTCCACAGGCCTCTACTGGTTTTTCTCCCTTTGAGCTGCTATATGGAAGACAACCCCGTGGGCTATTGGACATGTTAAAAGAAGGTTGGGAAGAGGAGGTCCTTCCTACCTCAAATATACTTGAATATATCGCGCAATTACACGATAGATTGGAAAAAATTAGACCTATACTAAAAGAGAATTTGGAGAAAGCTCAAGCAGCGCAGTCACGATATTATAATAGAAACACCACCATTCAGAATTTGTCCCAGGTGATCGTGTAATGGTGCTCGTTCCAACTTCCCACTCTAAATTGTTGGCACATTGGCAAGGCCCTTACAAAATTAAGGAAAGAAAAGGACTCATAGATTATTTGGTTAAACAACCAAATCGTCGACCGAGTGAACGAGTTTATCATATAAATTTGCTGAAACTGTGGAAGGACAGGGAAATTGAGCCCTCCTCCGGACAGCCTTGTTCCCTTTTCATGTCACATTCTCACCTTAATTTCGGACCTAATTTGACCCCGGAACAAAAGACCTAGAAATGGCTATCTTGTCAATACCGGAAGTTGTAAACGCGCTACCAGGATGGACTGCTCTGATTGAGCACGACATTATTACTGACCCGGGAGTAACTGTCAGAGAAAGACCAAATAGGTTCCCAGAGGCAAAGAAAGCGGAAGTAAAGTTGGAAGTTAGACGAATGCTGGAATTAGGGGTTATTGAAAAAAGTTATAGCACCTGGTCTAGTCCAATTGTCTTGGTTCCTAAGGCAGATGGGTCATGAAGGTTTTGTAATGACTTTCAGCAACTTAATCTGGTCTCTAAATTTGACACGTATCCAATGCCACCACTGTTGTCTTCCGTGGACGTCCAGGTCTTTTTGTGTTGATAAGTTCACCAGTGCTTGCTTTCTTTCTCAGGATGTACCAAACTGTAGATTTTGCCACTTGTAATAATGTAGCAATTTCTCAGATGGGTTTTTTCTGTTTTTGCAGCTTAAGGATGGCTTCTTTCACCTGCATGGAGAGCTCCTTTGGCCGCATGTTGTCTGTTCACAGCAAAATCTTCCACATGCAAGCACCACACCTCAAATCAACTCCAGGCCTTTTATCTGCTTAATTGATAATGACATAACAACGGACTTGCCCACACCTGCCCATGAAATAGCCTTTGAGCCAATTGTCCAATTACTTTTGAGCCCCTGAAATGAAGGGATTGTGTTAAAAAATGCTTTAGTTGCCTCACATTTTTATGCAATCGTTTTGTTCACCCCACTGAATTAAAGCTGAAAATCTGCACTTCAACTGCATCTGAGTTGTTTCATTTAAAATTCATTGTGGTAATGTACAGAACCAAAATTAGAAAAAAGTTGTCTCTGTCCAAATATTTATGGACCTCACTGTATCTATCTATCTATAATTAGTGAATTATGTGTGTTACTTTTTGTATGTCTCTTACAAATTAGGAGCTCTTGTATTTAATTGGTGTAAATGCAGTTAAATGGCATTTAGTGTTCATCAGATGTAGCCATCCTGACATTTTCTGAACCTACATATAGTGTTGGAAGATTAAAGAGAACCAAAACCTGTCCTAGAAGAATCAGATAAAAGTAAGGATCCATCCCTGGATAGGACATCAGCCAATCACAAGGCTCGTTTTGGTTATTTGCTCAGTAAAGCGCCCCTCACTTTAACACTTATTTTCTTTTGTGCTTCATTATTTTAAGTGTTTATGTGTGGCACAATTTTACATCAAATTGTGATTATTTGTAGTACTGAAGAGTAAAAGATATCGCTTTACAAATGAGCTTCACCTATAGAGTCTGTCTAAAGAATTTGAATGGCACCCTAGTGGTTTAAATGTTTATCTCTCCAACTATTGGGACTCATAGTGTAAGTTGCACTCTTTTTATCCTGATCTCAAACAGATATCTAGATCAGTCTATCAACTAATGTGAACAGGCAAACCAACAGTGCAGGATCAGTGCACCAGTCACCCCCTGGAGTTTGTTCTGTTTGCATTGACCTCTACCTGACTTGGCTGCTCAAAACTCCTCACAGTTACAATATGAAGTCTTTCTTTTTAAGTAGCCAAGTAGTTCAATCATGGTTCATCAATCCTAAATGGAGAGAACATTGGTAAAGTGCAGCTTTTAATTCCAAATACATTCTTTTTTGTTGCCTTTAGCTAGTACCTGAAATTAGGTTACACTAAAAGACGTGCATCTCTTAATGAGAGGACAGAAATGTAAATTGTGAGAATATTGAAGGTCCATTTCTTTGAACTTCTCGGTCAAGTTCTGACTGCCTTAAGTCATTTGAGAGGTTATTAAAAATTGACCATCTGAAATAGTGAACAGATTTGATTACAAAAATGCTGCATTGTGAGTCACTCTCATTCTTCATAAAGAGTGCCATTGTCAATATTAAAAATAGATACAACCAAGATTAAATTAGGTGGTCTTGCATGGCTTTTCATTGCCTGAGATTTCTTATGTTTCTGAGTAAACAAATATGTTCTTCAAAGGCATAAAACTTAGTAAACACACATAGCTAATAATGTGCACCTCTTTGTTCTTTGATGAACACAATATTTTACCCAAATGTTGAGACATGTGACCATTGGCAGCTCTTGGGGTCAATTGCTTCTTTCCCGTTATCTCCCCACAAAGCACAACATGAAGTTGTTAATTAACTGGCCTTTTATCAGAAGTTAAACTGATGTCATCTACCAGGAGATGCCACGCTGAAGTTTCCAGGTAAGTGAAGGTTTCGGGCACTAAGGTTCCCTCAAGTGAAGATGCTGGCAAGACATATTTGACCACCTTCTCTGGAGATATAAATAATTTTCTATTAGTCTAGCTTGTTGTCATGAGAATTTCATACTGTATAGCATAGTTTTCAAGAAGAGTTTAGCATGCTTGAGTGTGATATGAATGAGGTATGGTAGGCAACAGTGACAACGAGGTTCAGCCACTAGAATGCCAGATTTTATCCCTGAATTCCAAATTACCAGATCTAGAGGAGAGGAATTAAAGAAATTATTTTTTGCAACAATAAAGCAAACACAACGGGTGGAAATCCCATTGAATTTTTGGAGAAGCTGAAGGTAGCTGTATTGATAGATAGATAGATAGATAGATAGATAGATAGATAGATAGATAGATAGATAGATAGATAGATAGATAGATAGATAGATAGATAGATAGATAGATAGATAGATAGATAGATAGATAGATAGATACTTTATTAATCCCAGGGGGAAATTCACATACTCCAGCAGCAAAAAATATTAAATCAAAGAGTAATAAAAAATGCAGGTAAAAAACAGACAATAACTTGAATAATGTTCAATGTTTACCCCCTCTGGTGGAATTGAAGAGTCGCTTAGTTTGGGGGAGGAATGATCTTCTCAATCTGTCAGTGGAGCAGGACAGTGACAGCAGTCTGTCGCTGAAACTGCTCCTCTGTCTGGAGATGACACTGTTTAATGGATGTAGTGGATTCTCCATAATTGATAGGAGCCTGCTGAGCGCCCTTCGCTCTGCCACAGATGTTAAACTGTCCAGCTCCATGCCTACAATAGAGCCTGCCTTCCTCACCAGTTTGTCCAGGCGTGAGGCATCCTTCTTCTTAATGCTGCCTCCCCAGCACACCACTGCGTAGAAGAGGGCACTCGCCACAACCATCTGATAGAACATCTGCAGCATCTTACTGCAGATGTTGAAGGATGCCAGTCTTCTAAGGAAGTATTGCTAAGCCTAAGAGATTTTTTGTTTCCTTAATGGGTGTAAAATATCACTGGGTACATTCTCACAACAAAAATTCATTATAGCCGAGGCTCCAGAAAATAAGATTTTCCAACAATTATGCTGACTGACAGGTGATTCTCCAGACAGCCCAGAAAATCCTTAATCTGTTTTTTCAAAGGCCATCAAATTAACATGTTTCCTGAGTTTAGCCCAGCAATGGCCAACGACTGAAAAGAGCTTGTGAAATGGGAATGCAGCGTCTTTCTTCGCTAAGTCATGCCTAGGAAAACTTCATTTATGATGAACTGAATCATACAGCTTTCCAGGCCACTGACATATTCTCTGTAGAATACCACCTTCTAGTCTCCTTCATCTCATGAGACATTTCAACCTCCACATTACTCCATGTTTGTGATTCCTGTTCTGGTCTTCTATCCTGGTTCCTCTGCTGCAAGTTCTCCTTAAAGATGAATGTTACTCCTGTGGTGACGATCACGGTCCCTTGGTTGTCTCCCTTTGCTCTTTTTTGTACCATATTTACGGTGACAGTCCAGTTCTGTTATTTTCTTTGGTTTTGACGTCACTTTCACAATTATCTGCCATTTCAACTTGCCTGTCCTTATGCTATTTCTTTTCTTATTCTTTTGTGTCAGTTCTCACTTCTGTCACACTTCTGGGTAGTAGTATTAACAGATAAACTTTAAATGTATCATGCCCCATAAGCAACGAAGCACCAGTGCTGGATATTTTAATGTAGTAGTTTGAAATTTGAACTTGAAATATTCATTTTTGTATGTAACTCACTAGTTGCTTACTGGAACATTCAGGATTCTCAGATTAAATGTTCAAAGATCACAAGTCTTTAAATTATCTAAAAAATGGATCATCCTGTTTCTGGAATCCAGGCTATTTTAAAGATGATCACCTGTGAGTGTGAACTTCATGGCTGTCACTAGTTTGGTTTTAACTCAAAATGTTTTTCTACACAGCTGGTGGAAGTGCTTCTGGATGGAGCGTGTAATGTGTTATCACTGCACACACCCTCTGCGTGATTCCCTCTGCTTGCTGGTCTTTACAGTTTGTTCCTTGCTATTGTTGCCAATATGGTAGGTTGCTGCAATCTGACCATGTAAGTGACATATTTGTGTTACTGTATATGTGCTTTTGTATGACAGTGTGAAATGACTCAGTTTGCAGCTACATTTAGCACATTGCAGTGTATGTGAACTACTAGTGTTTCTCAAACTTTTTTTTTGGTGTCATGAGCCGCTTTTTCCTATATAAGCGTCTTCACTACCTGCAAAGGAGGGGTCCCCCTGGCATATTGAGCACAATCGTCAGAGCTGGGCGTCCCCCATGGTGACTGGAGAGCACAGCTGTCACAGCAGGAGGGGGATCGAGTGACCCACCATGACCCACTACCAATATAAAAAATAAGAGCTCACAAACCCACCAGCGGCAAAAGTGGATCGTCTATTCTGCTTCAGCGTGTTAAACAGTCTGAAGCATTAAACAATACTGCTGTCGTGTGTCTATTTAAATGAACAATTCTGAAAGTTTAAATGATGGTGCAGTACAACAAGGCACTGAAATTACTCAAAGCATAATTACATTAATTGTATAACAAATGGCATTATTCACTTTTGACAATGGTTCACTGTTAACATTGCTAATTAATAGAAATGATGCCTTTAAACATTTTTCAGTGTAGTTTCTTAGCAACTACCCCTCTGTTCTCCCCACATTTTTAATCTGTTTAGTTCCTACAAGGCAGTGTCTATTATACCATTAGCCAGTCTAAATGTGCCTTAACTCCTTAAATCACCTGTACTACCATATTCTCTCTCATCTTCCATCTATACCATTAACAAGGTCACTTAGATTTCTCAGCTTAAATGTTTCTAACTTGGTGCAGGACATTATTGTCTATACTGTAACTACCACCACGCTGTAAAGAGCATAAAGGAATCTTTCTCTCTCGCCTTGCTTTCCTTTATCTTTATTTTTTCTTTCTCAAGTGGATGCTTTTAAAATGAATATTAATTCCCCATTTTAATGTTGTCAACAATATCCTCCCCTTTTTATATTCGTCTGAGGTAATATCCTTTCTCATTTTTCATGGTGTGCTACAGGAGCCTCCATTAAGCACTCTACTCTAGTACATGACAGGCTGTTTGGGGGAATGTCCTTTCCTTTGGATATAAACCCTCTGTCCAATGTGCAGTTTGGATTGACAGTCCTACTTTCCCATTGAACTTGAACTGGCTTCACCTCACTCCACTTCTGTTCTTCTCTTCACTTTAGAAGTTTGGTCATTTTATCTGTTTTACCCTCAGAATGTGTCGTCAGTTTTAAGAATGCCAGGGCACTCTCACACTGCAGTCCTTCACAGTGAGCCCCTTTAAATCGATGGACACTCCACCTTCTTTCCTACTTACAATTTCTTCAAGATAAAGAGCCAAGAGTGCCTCTGCTCAGGGCCACGTCCAGCTAGCTGCTTGTCCTCTTTGAGACAGCAGTGACACGATTCAAAGTCACAGTCTTTTGATTACAGAAGGGCACTTTCAGGCAGCAGAGCTGAAGGAGAACTCAAAAGAACACAAAAGTTCTGAAACATTTGCATCATTTGAAGAAAAATAAAACAGTACTTTGTTAACTCTCAGTAATTTGTTATCTAAAAGAGCCACACAATCCATAGGAAAAACTCTACACTCCTAGAATTTGTATTATCTTTGATATTCCTTCAATAAGGATGGATTGAAGAACAATGCAACTTTATTGATTAATTTCAACACCTACTTCCTGAACTCAGATGACACTTTGTCATGATTTGGTTTTTTATACTTGTATTGGAGGTTATTGAGTACAAGGATTCTGTTCCTTTTATTATTTGCTTGAATTCTGTAATGATGAAGATGTTGTGTTTTATTTTGGATGCTGTTGTAGATCCTCTGTCAGGAAAACTATCAGAAAAGCCATGTGCAAAACATCTTGTGTGTTACTTTTGGTTTTGACCTCTTGCTTGTTCTCTTGACCTCGATTCTTGTCTCTGATTTTGCCTTTGGTTTCTTTTTGCTCTTGTACCCTTTATGTTTTTCTACATGCATCTTCCAGTTGTACTCAAAACGTTTATCTGACAGAACACACTTGCAACAGGATACTATAGACCAGGTGGCAATGCAAGCAATTTAAAAGTAATAAAGTTCAGAAAATCTTTATAAAAATTAAAGGCCCAATCAGTCAGCATGGCATTCTCTGGACTGCACAACTACAGGTGCTGGTCATAAAATTAGAATATCATGACAAAGTTGATTTATTTCAGTAATTCCATTCAAAAAGTGAAACTTGTATACGTATTAGATTCATTCATTACACACAGAGTGATGTATTTCAAATGTTTACTTCTTTTAATGTTGATGATTATAACTGACAACTAATGAAAGTCCCAAATTCAGTATCTCGGAAAATTAGAATATTGTGAAAAGGTTCAATATTGAAGACACCTGGTGCCACACTCTAATCAGCTAATTAACTCAAAACACCTGCAAAAGCCTTTAAATGGTCTCTCAGTCTAGTTCTGTGGGCTACACAATCATGGGGAAGACTGCTGACTTGACAGTTGTCCAAAAGACGACCATTGACACTTTGCACAAGGAGGGCAAGACACAGAAGGTCATTGCTAAAGAGGCTGGCTGTTCACAGAGCTCTGTGTCCAAGCACATTAATAGGGAGGCGAAGGGAAGGACAAGATGTGGTAGAAAAAAGTGTACAAGCAATAGGAATAACCGCACCCTGGAGAGGATTGTGAAACAAAACCCATTCAAAAATGTGGGGGAGATTAACAAAGAGCGGACTGCAGCTGGAGTCAGTGCTTCAAGAACCACCACGCACAGACGTATGCAAGACATGGGTTTCAGCTGTCGCATTCCTTGTGTCAAGCCACTCTTGAACAAGAGACAGCGTCAGAAGCGTCTCACCTTTGGACTGCTGCTGAGTGGTCCAAAGTTATGTTCTCTGATGAAAGTAAATTTTGCATTTCCTTTGGAAATCAAGGTCCCAGAGTCTGGAGGAAGAGAGGTGAGGCACAGAATCCACGTTGCTTGAGGTCCAGTGTAAAGTTTCCACAGTCAGTGATGGTTTGGGGTGCCATGTCATCTGCTGATGTTGGTCCATTGTGTTTTCTGAGGTCCAAGGTCAACGCAGCCGTCTACCAGGAAGTTTTAGAGCACTTCATGCTTCCTGCTGCTGATGAACTTTATGGAGATGCAGATTTCATTTTCCAACAGGACCTGGCACCTGCACACAGTGCCAAAGCTACCAGTACCTGGTTTAAGGACCATGGTATCCCTGTTCTTGATTGGCCTGTAAACTCGCCTGACCTTAACCCCATAGAAAATCTATGGGGTATTGTGAAGAGGAAGATGCAATACGCCAGACCCAACAATTCAGAAGAGCTGAAGGCCACTATCAGAGCAACATGGGCTCTCATAACACCTGAGCAGTGCCACAGACTGATCAACTCCATGCCATGCCGCATTGCTGCAGTAATTCAGGCCAAAGGAGCCCCAACTAAATATTGAGTGCTGTACATGCTCATACTTTTCATGTTCATACCTTTCAGTTGGCCAACATTTCTAAAAATCCTTTTTTTGCATTGGTCTTAATTGATATTCTAATTTTCCGAGATACTGAATTTGGGACTTTCATTAGTTGTCAGTTCTAATCATCAACATTAAAAGAAATAAACTTTTGAAATACATCAGTCTGTGTGTAATGAATGAATCTAATATACAAGTTTTACTTTTTGAATGGAATTACTGAAATAAATCAACTTTGTCATGATATTCTAATTTTATGACCAGCACCTGTATATTCAGTCACATATAGCATCCAAGTTGTAAGGGGCTGAGTATGAAGGCTGCCATCTGGTGGTCAGTCTGTGCTAATGCTGCTTCTCGTCTCTACAGTGAGGCTTTGTCCCAGGCATTAAATGGGCAAAATTTGAAACAGGACACGTTTTCATATAAGAACATGTAAATTAGTACCATTTGATAAATTTTTTTACAAGTCAAATCTGCCTGAACAATTGGTACCCCTGCCAAAGACATACAAATAAGATTAGAACAACTGTAAACAAGACAGGCCAGTCATCCCAGCTTAATGAAGGATTTACCTTAGCCTAGTGTGGTGAGTGTGGTAAGTGAATATACCAAGGAAAAGACGAGTGCCCAGCCATGGTAGCCTCTAGGTGCCTGAATTGGATTAAGCAGGCTTAGAAAATGGGAGGACGGGGCTCTGCCATTGACCACAACCACAGTAAGACATACTTCAGAGTCAGAAGCCTTCCTTACTCATTTTGGTAATACTGCGTAGGACATGCAGACCTCAGATAGCACCTCCATGAAGGTTAAGTCCTCTTCTGCTGGAGGGGACATGAGGGGCTTGTCATGACTTTTCGTTCTTTATTATTATTATTTTTTTTATGCGTTTCCTTTGACCACAAAAAATAATTCACACTGTGCAATCAAGGTTTTGGAGGTCAAGGACTCCTATGATCACATTTGTTTTTCATTTGAATACATTTTTAACATCATTATAGCTAATGTTTTCTAGCAACATCATTTTATATCAGTTGGTTTGACTGCTGCTTGCCATTTTTAGGCAGAACAGCCAGGAGTGTGTGACATGTGACGTCATTAACAGGCCTGTATAAAATGTCAGTGTCATGCACTTCTTGTTTACTTCCAAGTTTGTTTGGATTCAACCTGAAAAGCCTCAAGTGTTATTTTTGTGCATCATTTGTATCCCTGGTTAAGAAATCTTTTGTATTTTTGATTACATCTTTCATCTTCATATTTTGGCTCTGTTTTCATGTATATTTTAACTTTTGACTTTCTTGTTACACCCACTGACTACGTCCTGAGCTTGTTTTCTAAACTCTCGACTTTAGTCCTTTTATACTTTTTCCTTTTCTCCTGATTCCATTTTTTTTCAAAACTGCTGCAGCCTTGTGCAGTCAATAAAGGATTACTGATTTTGAGCCTTTTAACTAGGTTCCACCAGCATAATCCTTCTCCCATATTAAGCTTACCTTACTGCCTTTCAAACTCTTTTGATCTGCTTTCAGTTATAATCAGTCTCCATTTAATACTGTGACTGTGGCCTACTGGGCACAGGCCTCCACTCTGACTCATAATGTAACCCCTCAGCAGGACACCTTACCTGTGTTTGATCCAATTGTAGAATTATAGTTAAAATAATGTACCTCTATGCTACTAAGGGGTCATGGGATGGGGGGCACTGTATAAATAAACATTTATTGTATTACCTGAGGTTTTTATGGTGATTTCTAACATGAATCTGAACTGTATTTTTTCATTGAGGTTAAAAGAAACAAGGGTGACAGTATGACTTTCAAAAAGATGAGAAGACTGGGGTTGCTACTTGCTCCACTCTCAGTGGGCAGACCGCTTCACAAACATCCAGTCAGATTTTCATCCGCTGATGTAGACTTTTAATCCATTTCAGGGATGCAGCACTGGGCACAATACAGAATTTATTGCAATAAATCCCAATTAACATTCCACTGATCACAATTACGTTTGAGTGGCTGCTATTCCTTCCAGATTTATATCAGGAATTTCAGTAAAGCAAGATTCAGCAACCTCAGAGCTTTAGAGTGTTTTTTTTTTATTTTTTAATGCGGATTTGCCGTGACTGTTACAAATTAGCCTTGCTGAGGAGTCCTTAATATGAGTACTGTGAGTGCCCCTGCTGTTGAGCTAGCACAAGGTAACAGCCATGGACAAAGGCTTTGCCTGCATTTAGTATCGCAACATTTATTAACAGAGCACTCCAGTATTTTAATGCAAACATTCTAATACAGCCTGTGGTATCTCCTTGTCACCTGTTTTCTTACAGGCATATGAGCTCTTGTACGTCTAAATATTTAGAGCAGCTGCCCTGAGAGAAACAGCGTGTCATGTGTCTCTAGTCGTGTGCAGAACCACACGCGCTTTATGTGTCACATCATTATGATGGGGCCTCTAGAAATGCTTGCCTGATCTTTTCTATCTGAACTGTTGGTCTTTATTTGTGAGTACTGAGCAGACAGCATTGTGGTTGATGTATCTGCTCTACTCAGCATGGTGTTTTAGTTTTAATTCTTATTTTCAGTCTGTGGCATTGTGGTTAAAGCACTAAGTGTTGCTGCATCACTTACTAGATTCAAATGAAGGCCTAGCTGTTTATGTGTGGAGCCAAGACCAGTTTAAGACCTCCATGGGCCCCACGGTGTAGAAGCTCAAAAGACCCAATCTCACTAGGCATACACATATACTCACTATCATAATCACATACTCAATGTCAATAAAAAATCAGGGACAGGAATTGAATAAGAACTAAAATCTAAAACTATATAACGGCTCAGCTTCATAATCTTTTTTAGTTTATTACTGTATTTCAGTGATTCTAACTGATAAGTGTAAGATCACATCTGCAGGAAATCAACTTTCCTCTGATTATGCAGTTAATGAACATCCATTAAATATTTATCAAAGGTCTATTCCACTACATGGAAAAATGTTGATATAAGAAAAGTATTCCTGGTGTCGCATATTTGTGACAAATAAAATAAAAGACCAGAAAGAGAATCCATTGTTGGTATTTGGTGTTGTTTGCTTCATTTTATCTGAGGCAGTTCCCTCAATGTCTGCCGTGCTGTTGTTCATGACAGTTTTTGTGTTAACGGACTGCACTTTGCTGCTACTAGCTGCCATATTAGTTGTTTCCTGATTATTTCAATGGTCAGTCTCATTAACCTCATTTAGACTCGAGGAGGATGCCAGACTTTAGCAGGGAGCCAATCCATCGAATGTCACACACACTGATATGAGTATCAAGCCTGATTATTGTAACAAATTAATCTCCCATTCTATTTGGCATTTCAACTGCTTCTACACATTATCTAAAGGTGAGAATGTGGTGCTGATGTAAATCTCTAAATCCTTACTTAGAATGCAGTTCTCTTCCATTCACTGTTGTCCTTAAATTGTTTCTCAAAAGTTAAATTCAACACAAGTGAAAAATATGGCAAAGCCTGCTAAAGAGGAGGAGGAGCAGCACACTCCATGGCATTTGCTTCAATAGGCCACCACACTACTTCTGAAATTTGAATTTAAGAATGCCCTCACTTATTGTTCCACTTCTTTAAATTCTAACCCTCAATGGTAGGTCAAGTGCTGGTCTTGCTCTTTACAGTTTTACAGTTAACAGCTCCTTTATCCATCCATCCATTATCCAACCCGCTATATCCTAATACTTGGGTCTAAAATCCATTGAAGACTTGTAAGAAAAAAAATCAACCTTTAAGTAGCTTATTAATTCATATATTGATAGATTTTCTGAACACGGCAGGCTTGAACCTGAAGCCATCCACACAGAACCCTTCTTGTGGAGCACAGTGATAAAGGTGTTTTTAATAGGCCTGTGTGGTGAAACATTGAGATTTCCAGAGTTGATTGTTTTTGTAGGTTTTTAAATGTACAGTAGCTGCAGTTTTCATTATATCCTGATTTTTGACAAGCTACTTCTCCTAGTGTGTAATGATGTGGCCCCACTTATCTCAGTTGTTTTGGCATAGATTATCAAAAACTCACTGAAGCTTGAAATGTCTCTCCATTGGCCCATCATTAAGGTGTGGTTGCCATTTTCACATTCCTACAAGCAAACAACTCTCTGCATAGCAGTTTTTGCCTTTTTCCTTCACACCCATGCCTCGCCTCTAAAGGACTTCTTTGGGTGGAGAAAGAGAATAAAGCTGCAAGATATGAGGTGATACTGGATCATGGGCCTGAATGCCATTCGGTTTAGGAATAAGCAAGCAAAACCAGGTAGGTAAGAGTGAGATGATAGGTCAGAAATTCACCAGGACCAAACTGATAAGTGAAGTATAAAGTCAAAACAGGAAAGCCATAAATGAAGCTGTCTAGAAGAGGGACTCAGAAAAGTGAAGCAACGAGACAGACACACCTCTGGTGTGAGTAACTGGGAGAACTGGAGACACATGATCATATTGGTTTCTTTTAGGAGCTCCAGGCTCTTTACACAGTCCAAAAACATACTTCTTTATCACTTGGTGAAAAAAATGCTCTGCTGTTAGTCAGCCCAAGTGCATAATTGTGCTTGTATGTTCCGTTTTGGACTG
Organism: Erpetoichthys calabaricus; assembly: GCF_900747795.2. Taxonomy (NCBI): domain Eukaryota; kingdom Metazoa; phylum Chordata; class Cladistia; order Polypteriformes; family Polypteridae; genus Erpetoichthys; species Erpetoichthys calabaricus. Next base: position 102,288,521 of record NC_041401.2, read on the forward strand.
GCACCTCTTTCAAAACAGGTTCCAGCCTCATGTCCATTGCTACCATGTTAGGCTACATATCCTAGTTTTGTAATAATCCCGATAGAATTCAGAGTGTAGAGTTAATTGAACCACTAGGGTCAAGTGGCCGTAATATAATACAGTGCTCAGTGTTTTGGAAGAGTGCAGATGCTAAGACTAAAACTGTAACTTTTTTTTAGCTTGGTTGTTTTAAGTGCTGAGACAGTCAAGGAGCAGTGGAACAGGTTTAAGAACGTTTTACATATAATGCAGGACAGGTACACACCTAAACTTGGAATTAGTAGGAAATTTTTAAAAACTCCGCAGTGGGTTGGTAAAGAGTAGAAAAAGAAGCTGCAAAGGAGAAAACAGTTGTATAATGCGTATAAGACTAATAACTCCAATGTGAATCGTAGGGCATCTGAGAACATGAGGGGAACCATTAAGAAGCATATTAGGGAGGCTAAAAGGCAATTGGAGAGGAATATAGCAAAATAAGGTGAAAGATGACCCAAAGAGATACTTAGAGTATTTTATTTTAGTAGTAAAAGATCAGTCAAGGAGGAGGTGAAGTGCAGCAGGAATAGCAAAGGGGAATGAAAAATTCAGACAGTGAAATAGCAAATGCTCTAAACTCACATTTTTTTGAGTTCTTCACATGTGAGGAAGTGGATAACCTCCCACCCATAAAAGGGACTACTAAAGAGGTTTTGGGTGATTTGGAAATTGTAGAGGGAGAAGTACTGCTCAGATTAAATTTGCTAAAATCAAACAAATCAACAGGACCAGATAATATTTACCCTCAAGTTCTCAAGGAGTTTAGCAAGTATGTATATAATCCCTTGCCACATATTTTTAGGAAGTCACTGTGCACTGGAGTAGGACTAGAAAATGGCAGGGCGGCACGGTGGCGCAGTGGGTAGCGCTGCTGCCTCGCAGTTGGGAGATCTGGGGACCTGGGTTCGCTTCCCGGGTCCTCCCTGCGTGGAGTTTGCATGTTCTCCCCATGTCTGCTTGGGTTTCCTCCCACAGTCCAAAGACATGCAGGTTGGGTGGACTGGCGATTCTAAATTGGCCTTGGTGTGTGGGTGTGTTTGTGTGTGTCCTGCGGTGGGTTGGCACCCTGCCCAGGATTGGTTCCTGCCTTGTGCCCTGTGTTGGCTGGGATTGGCTCCAGCAGACCCCCGTGACCCTGTGTTCGGATTCAGCGGGATGGAAAATGGCAAATATTATTCCGTTGTATAAAAAGGGTGACCAGGCAGATCCAGACAACTACAGTATAGGCCAGTAAGCTTAACATGCATCAAAGGAAAATTAATGGAAGGAATTATTAAAGATAAGATTGAGCAAAACCTGGAAAGAGCAGGAGTTTTAGTGAACAGCATGGGTTCAGAAGCGGGAGGTCATGTTTTTGCAACATGCTGGAATTCTATGAGGAAATAATAAAATTATATTAACAAAATGGAGCATATGATATTATTTATCTGGACTTTCAGAAAGCATTTGATAAGGTGCCACATAAGAGGTTGGGCATCAAAATAAAAGACATGGGAGTTCATGATGATGTTTTTAGATGGGTGCAGAATTGGCTCAGACACAGGAAGCAGAGGGTGATGGTGTGAGGAACCTCATGAGAACTGGCCGATGTTAAGAGTGGTGTTTGCACAGGGGGCAGTGCTAGTGCCGCTGACATTTTTAATATATATAAATGATTTGGATAAGAATATAAGTAACCAGCTGATATGTTTGCGATGATACCAAGCTAGGTGGATTGGCAGATTTCTAGAAACTGTTGAATCATTACAAAGGGACTTGGATAGCATACAGGCTTGGGCAGATTTGTGGCAGATTAGATGTAATGTAAGTAACCAAAGTATTACACATAGGAAGTAAAAATTTTAGGTTTGAATATTCAATGGTAGGTCAGACAATTGAAAGTACACCTTTTGAGGAGGATTTAGGAGTCGTAGCGGACTCGACTCCACAATATAAACTGCTAGACAGTATTCTAAAGCCATTACGAAAGCTAATATCATGTTAGGTTACATAGCATAATATGTGCAGTACAAGGTTATGCTCAAGCTTTATAACGCACTGGTGAGGCCTCATTTGGAGTCCTGTTTTTGGTCTCCAGGTAATAAAAAGGACATAGCAGCACTAGAAAAGGTCCAGAGAAGAGCAACTAGGCTGGTTCCAGGGCTACAGAGGATCAAGTATGAAGAGAGATTATAAGAGCTGAACCTTATCAGTTTAAGCAAAACAAGATTAAGAGGAGACTCTGTACTAATAGAGTACTATACTCAATGTACTAATTATGAAGGGAATTAGTATAAGTGGATCGAGATTGTTATTTTAAAATGAGTTCATCAAGAACACAGGGACACAATTAGATAATTGTTAAGAGTAAATTTCAAACAAATATTAGGAAGCTTTCCTTAAGACAAAGAACCACAGACACATGTAATAAGTTACCAAGTAGTGTGGTAGACAGTAGGACTTTAGGGACTTTCAAAACCAGACTTGATGTTATTTTGGAAGAATTAAGTGGATGGGACTGGTGAGCTTTGTTAGGCTGAATGGTCTGTTCTCATCTAGATTATTCTAATATCCCTGCAATCATGAAATGAAAAGATAGTAAAGAAATTTCCATCCACATTCAAGTCTATCACTTATCTTTTGTTTCTCAGTTCAATCAGCCATTATGTGAATTTCATGCTTTCTTTGGGTACTCTGGGTATTCTGTTTTCCTCACATATTATGCAGATGTACATGTTAGCAGTCAGATAACATACAGTGCATCAGTCCTGAATAAATATGAGGATCTGTGAATTATTTTTATTTTTAAATTGTTAAGAATATTTATAATTTAGACTAAATAATTCTTATAAATAATAATATAATTTAATATTTAAGAGATACTATGCTAGACCTTCCAAAAACCTTTCATCTGAAGCACATAAACCAAAACAAGATCATTAGCAGTTTAATAGCATGGATGGGGAGTCACATTCTGAATGAAATCTGGAAGAATTAAAGCAAAGTGTTTCAATGGAACTAACTACCTACCTTATCATAGAAGTGAACAGATCAATAATGTCACCTGCAATGTTGTAGAGGAACCACTAGAGAGCAGCACCTTGTCAGTGAAGTGAACAAGCCAAAAAGAAATGGAGGCTGTCTATATTTAGGATTATAGAAGAATAGATGTGAAATTAAAGACAAGAATACATAAAAAGTCAATAAGTGATCAAAATGGCCATATGAGGATAATAAGGGCAACGCACACCCATCAAGCTGTTTTGTACAGGCAGTCTCTAGTAGACTGAAACAACCTGAAATTCCTTCTCTGTGCTCTTTAGATATCAAGGTAGCAGGTTCTCAAGCAGACTCCAGAAAGAAGCAAAATAGTTTAATTACACTTCTTATTTATTTACATGCTAAAATGAAGGCTACTTGATTGTATGAAGGGAAAAAATAAACTTTCCCTACCTGCCCATCAATACAAAACATATTGCAGCCCAGGTACTCATCTTGCTATTCTACTTTTAAGAGGTTCAGTAACATAATGGTTTCTTATCCATTCCTGCATGTTTTGATCTTACTCACTTTAACACAAGGCCGTTGGGGCAGGTGCCTGTCCTGGCCATATTATGTTTTGAAATACTAGGTGAGGCGTGGTGTGATAATAATCCACCAAGTAACAGTACACCCAATAGCGTTGGTGGCTCAACATGATATCTGGGCATGGGGACTTGTAAAATGACCTCTTAGGGTCAGTCCTGCTTTCTGGAGTTTAACAGAATAAGTCTTTTTTCAAGCAGTGTGGTATAAGATATCACAACAGGTTTTTCTGAGCACACGCCATATGGTATTATGGCAAATATTGATGTTAAGGCATTAAGAAAGACTTTAAATCAAAGGGTAAATTAATTAAAGGAGGCAGCATGGTGGTGCAGTGGTTCAGGGACTTTAGGTTTCAAATCCTGGGTACTCCATACAAGCAGCTTGCATTTTCCCCCGTGTCCACGTAGGTTTGGTGAATTAGTGATGCTAAATTGACCATGGTGTGCATTTGTGTGTGTGTATTTACAATGTGATGGGCTGGTGCCCTGTCCAGAGTTTGATCCTACCTTGTACCAGTGCTTTCTGGGATAGATTCCAGCTCCCCCGTGACTCTGCTTTGGATAAATGGAATGAGGAGGACATTCCCAGAACGTGTGGTCTGGCGATGCTGGCATTTGATGACATCACTTGCAGGTTAGGTCTTGCCCTGAATATTTTTTACAGAAAATTTTGGGTGAGTGGTAGATGAAAAATACGCCATTTTTAAGTAAACTAAGACTTGCTTAGCGCATATTTCACTAGAATGTATTTCATTAATTGCTATTTTCCATTCTTTTTTTTAAGTTTGATTTACGTTTTACCAATGTTCACTAAGTTCATAATTTGTATATGAAACAAGTATCTAATAGGAAGTTTAAATTTAGAGAGTAATAGTTCAACACATAATCAACATAGAGAACTCTAAATGTTGCAGTCCAGAGCATCTTCTATAGATTGATTGAACACTGCATAGATGAGAGAAGGCTGAAACAGATGAGTATCGTGTAAATGAGGAAGCAGATGAAAGTTTATCTCACTATAACATGTGTTGTTTTGGGTCAATAGCTTTAGAAGTTAGACAAAAGATTTTTTACAAATTCTGACAAATATCATTAATACTGTTGACAGCCTAATGTGGGATTTCTTTCCCAAACTGAGGGCATACTTGCTTGTGAAGAAGAAAAATTAAAACAATTTGAATAAAGAATACAATAATAATAGCGTTCAATGATTAGTCTCTACTTCATTGGTTCCCAATCTTTTCTATGCCCTGCAACCCTAGATGTATTTATGTTTGCACCCCCGACAAAAGTAATATGAAATCTGAAGATGAAGAAGTCAGATTTCAAATTTTTTGAACCACAAATTGAACCACATACTGTACTAATTGAAATCAAAAAAATAAACTTTCAACGCAGGGCATAATATTTAAATATAAATTGAGCTACTTACGTTTATAAATCTCAACAATCTTACAAATGTGCCCCCTGTGAAGCTTAGAGACTTGATTGATGATGCAGGTGTTTGGGGTATCCCGTGAAGCATCAAGCGCTGTCAGGAAATGATAAATGTTCAACGATCATGGGGTCTGGGGGAATGGAGACCCCCCGTAAAGCAACAGGTGCTGGTATGCTGCTAAGCAATGGAACACAGTTGCCAAGCTTTGTCACCTGATAACACCTGCACTGGAGTTCAAATACAGATGCGTCACACAGTTAAATTTGCTGCGCTGCTGCCAGGACCTCCAGCAGGAGAGATGGGTTGACTGTAAGCAGCAGGTATGGCATCCAATTCATTCCCCCCTTGTCCCCCCTGGCAAAAATGTGAATCAAACCTTGAAATCAGAGACATTTCATGACTAGGGCTTGAACAGAAACTATAATTAGACCTTACCATTTTCTACAGATTATTGCAATGTCCGAATTCCATTCTCTTGAAAAAAGTTACTCCCCTTTACAAACGCTCCACCCGCAGCAAGGAAGAACATGCATTTCTGCAGCTCATTATTGCTCATCCAAATCATAGAACAAGAGCACTAACTAATACATGACCTATAAATGATGACACACTGCAAGACACTGACTGCACCTCAATAAAGTTGGACAAATGCACCTCACTCAGTTTTGGCAGATTGTGATGCAGTCTTCCTCTTTGTCCCAACCTCTGAAATGCCATCTTGCACCCCATGTTGGGAAGCCGTGCTGTAATTAAACACTAATTATCACAGGAAAAGATTTTCATTTACTAATCTTAATTTGTCCATTAAATACCTAGGAGGAAGTTTATAAAAAGTAGTATTGGGGAAGAATCAGTCCTGAAGGCCCCTAGGCCAGGCAACTTAACCTATGTATCTCTGGGATGCAGGAAGAAACTGCAGTACACAGAGGGCAAAAGAAAAACTTGCAAGTACATTGAGAACCTGAAACCTCCAAACAGATAAGGACAGGAGTTGCACCTACTGTAGGTTGCTAGAGTTAACCAGTGTACCGCCATGCCACCTAACTTTTGATATTTTTATCTATCCATTCATTAATTTTTAAACTCCTGCAGCCCAATTTCAGGGACACATGAACGTTTAACATATAATATCTGAACCTGAGTGCTTTATGTTTGTGGTGAGGAGTTGGAGGACAATGGTTGCATTCATTAATTTTTGCCTTTTAAATGACTTTATGATGCTGCTATGGTCTCATTGTTGCTGCACTGTTCAGAAACATCTTTTCTTCACTTTTATGTAGACAGTATAACAGTGAGTGTACTCTCCTGAGGACTCGCCACTATTCTTAACACTTAAATGGCTCAAAAGGCAAAGTTAAATAAGGAAGAACTTTCTAAGCCTAAGCCCTTGTCTGTTACATTAGTCCTGCTACTTGAGCACCTCTCACAAACTACCAACAGACTCTCCCTTTTCATCATCTGGCTCTTTCTTTCTCACCACCCTGCTCTGCCATTCTCGAGCCAGTGAGCCAACTCCTTCTCTCCAGTGTTAGCAATGGCCATTTCTGACTACAGGGACTCCAGGTTACAATGAGTGGTCCCAGGTACCTTTGCACCCCAGTACCCCATTAGGTACTAAAGTGCCAGGTTTACAGGAAACTGTCTGCTTTCTCTTTTAGGCAGCAGAGCCATGCTTTAATGAGCTGTGAGGACTGCACTGACCGCCTATGCCTACAGAGATGGTCATCTGATCAGTGAGACCTCAGAAATGCAGAAGCGAAAGAAGCAGAATGCTGGCCTGTAGCACTCAGCAAAGCAATGCAAATCAAAAAGAGCAAAAGCATTTAGAAAAGCTCTGACACACCAGGTATTTAATGAATGTATATTCTGTTTTAAGTATGTCATCCAAAAAAGTAATCAAGTTACAGTTCAGAAAGAAAAGTGTGGGAAGGTAGTATTTGTACAGGAAATGGTAATCAAAAAACACTAAATAACGGGAAATCCAGAAGTACAGGTAAAAGATCAAAGACAATAAACAACAGAAATAAAGCGCTCTGCTAAATCAGAAGCATTCACAGAAGCTAAATATGACATTACATTAATGCAATGAAAAAAATCCAATACTTCATTTTCATTTTCACTATTCCTCCAATCATTTGACTGATTAGTGCTGGTAAGTAATACAACATGTGTGTATGTGTGTGTGGTAAGGTAAAATAGCACATGAAAGGAGGGTGTGGAGCAAAGCCCAGGCCCAACTCTGACATACGCTGTTTGCTGCCTATGCAATCCTGGTAGAGTTTCACGGCTGTTCTCCTCAGTCTCACTGCATTATTTAGAAGTTCAGGGACCCTCAAGGGCTACAATAACCTGCTTCTATGGGCATCACAGTCAGTTTTACTTTGGTGTGTTTATACGTTACACTACTAGGGCTCCATTTATGATAACAGTATCTATCGCCCCCTTGTGACCCCGTCCCTCTAAACGTGCATGGTGTCGGTACTTGTCTTAAGTACTATTTCATCCTGGCACACACAGAAAATGAAGCTTAAAACTGGGCACATCGATTCAAAACACAGGCACTGAGTGAACGAGAATGAGAGAAAGGGCCAATACATAGTAGGAGAGCAAAGAATTTGGGCACTGAGGAGTAATTCTGGTAGGACCAGGGGGGCTGAACAACAGGACAAAATTTATAGAATATGCTTGGCAGGCCAGTAGTCATTAGAACTTTGGAACATTAGAAAAATTTTGAGGACGATAGGTCATTCAGTCCAACAAAGCTCATCAGTCCAATCCATCTAATTCCTCCAAAATAACATCAGGTCGAGATTTGAAGATCCATAAGTTTTACTCTCTACCTGATATTTTCTTCTTTGTTTCTGTCTGTGATTCTTTATGTGAAGAAAACCTTTCTAACAATTGCGTGTAATTCACTCATAGTGAGTTTCCAACTGTGGCCATTTCTTATTTTTGATCTGCTTTTAAATTAACAGCCAGGATCCACTGAACTAATTCATTTCATAATTTTAAAAACTTGTGTCATAAAGCACTTCCAAAAGTGTATATTGATTCATTCAATCAAATTATGCATGGGGGATGAAATTCACCTCCCTGCCATCCAACAGGTGCTATTGTAGAATTCAGTGGTGTACTACTTGATTCTCAAGTCATTTCTAGTCCCAGGTCATTCAGTTATTAACTTCCATACTGCTCAACGGGTGACGAAGACTTCATTATGTAAGCATGTGGCCTGCCAAGTGGTTTGGACCGGCAATTCACTTTACTGTCCTGTTGTTACTTGTTCTGGTGCTTCTAAAACAACAATTATATAAAAAAAACAAGTAAATAAAACAAGCCTACTGAATAGCAAAAAAGTGGCTAAAAAGCATTAAGATATTTTCCTACAAGTAACAGTGGGATAGTTTATTTGTTTTAGAAATATGTATGTTTATATTTGATATTTATTTATCTATCTACTAAACAATTCTTTCTTTCTTTCTTAATTTTAAATTGCCTTTGTTGTGTTTAAAAATTGTTGTGTATTATGTAGAGCTACTGTACTGTTGCTGTGTGTTTCTAGCAACAAATGTTCATTATTTACTGTAAAGTGGCAACAAACTGAACTGAACCGAGCTACCCATGTACTGCACATGCTTAATCTGGGTGTCCCATCAGCTGGATTGATCCCTTGATGTTTGTTTTTTCCCTACAGTAGCTAAAATCGAGTCATGATCTTGACAAATCTGGACCATAACATCAGAGCTACGAGTCAGTCGACAAATACAGTATGTTGGTGGGGGAGTGAATATTCGAGATGTATATCATCCTATCAAAAACACTGCCCTGTAGTCAAAGCCTCATGATGATCAAACCGGCTTTACAGGCTCTGTGGGAATGGCTGGGAGAGAGGAGACAGAAGTGCCTCCGGCATGCAAACTGCTGAGATGGAGTTTTAGAAACAGGAACGGGGAATGCTGACATATATAAAATGTTATTATGTTCAAGACTTTGTGGACCAAAAACAACACAGACAAGCAGGACACAAGTTTCTCCACACAGCACACCTTTATTTACAGGTGGGGAAGCACTTTCTTCGCTCCTCACAATATCCACAATACCAAAGCATAGTCCTTTTTTTCTCTTTCTCTGCCTCCACTCCTCTCCCAGCAAGCTTCATTCATCTACTTCAGACTCTGGCTCCCCGAATGGAGTGAGGCAGCTCCTTGTATTTAGCTCCTAGCAGTGCACCAGGTGGTTCATCAGTGTTACCTGGAATCACTCCCAGATATGGTGGAAGTCTACTGTAGGGCTCTGCAGCTCTCCCTGGCGGCCCTCACAGAACCCAGCAGGGCTGTACCAAACTCTAGCTCCCAGCTTGCCCTGCGGGAATCCATGGTGCTACAGCCACCCAGGAGGGCTGCTCTTTAGCGTCCCAGGAGAGGTAGTGCCCTGCAGATACTCTCTCCCCTGCTCCTTTCATCCAGCTGCCATCCCGGCCGGGTAATGGCTGAGGCCGCCCGTCATACTGCCCCTCCCTCAGCTGAGCCTTGTCGGGCGAAGTGTCCTGTCCTGCTTTAGCTGTTGTTCTGCTGGATGGGGAGTTGTTCTCATCAGGACCATGGTTCTGTCCTACAAAAGAAAGACAAAAGGGGGACGGGGAGGTGCTGCACTGATGCCCTTTCCAGGCGTCTATTGGGACCCTATTAGGCCAGCACCTCCACCTGTGGCTGACTTGATTGCACTCATAACATCGCCACTCCTTACCTCGCGTCCGTGCCCTCTAGACCTGGAAATATTGTGCCCCCACGGACAGCAGTCCTTCCATCCAGCTGGCGTCCCAGCCAGGTAATGGCTGAGGCATCCCGTCACAACTATTAACAGTTGTAGCCTGAATGAGTGCTCCAGCTCCCCAAACCTGACACAAAAATACACAGGCACAAGTCCAGCAACACACATGACTTTTATTTGGTGGGAAACTTTTCCCAGTCGTTTCCCTCAACACAGTAAAGTACACACAAGAATAAAGCACACAATCTTTGTCTTCTTTCTTTCAGTTTTCTTTTCTGTCTCTCTCTCTTCTTCCTCCTTCCTCCAGCAAGCTTCATCCTCTTCCTTCTAACTCTTGTTCCTGGAATAAAGTGAGACTGCTCCTTTTATGCTGCACCCAGGAGTACTTCTGGTGACCCTTTAGTGTGGTCCAACAAAGTAGGGCTTCCCAGTCCCTGCAGCATTCCCTGGAAGCACCCCCAGGACCCAACAGGGCTGAACCCACAAATTCCAAGTCCCATTGTGCCCCGGGGGAATTCAGACTGCTGTAGCAACCCAGGTGGCTGCCACCTAGCGATCAAGGAGAAATAATGCCCTGTGTAAAATCCTTCCACTATGAAGGTGTCCTGGCCAGGTAAGTGTGCTGGCCAGCCGTCACACAGTATAATGTACTGAGATCATGCAACTTGGTAATGTGTTGGTTAGCGCTAAGATCTCATGGCTCCAGGACAATGGTTTTGACTCCCATTCTGGGCCCTGTCTCTGTGGAGTTTCCATGATATCCCAGGCTCCAGCTTCCTCCCATGTTAAAAAAAAAACTTGTACAGTCAGAAAAACAACCCAGTATGAGATAGTGCACATATGTGCTCTAGGCTTCCTCTAAGTCTTGCATTGTGGCAAGTTCTCCTGGAATAAACTCTTTTCACAAGGGTTTCCTCCCACAGGCTAAAGACATGCAGGGTAGACTAATGAGTGCCCCATCAAATTCCAGGTTGCTGCAAGAGCCCGATGCTGCTAAGGCAGGTTCTGCTTTCAACTAACCTTAAAAAATGGATTACGCTATTACAATCGAAGAGTTATGGATATCACTGTTAGATAACAGAGTCTAAATTCATGTAATCCAGTCTTAAAAAACATCTGGATGACCCAAGGATTTACAACATTCAGTACTTAAAAACACTCCAATTTCTGGAACATTAATGTGTTCAGAAATATTTTACTGGCACACCAGACTACCAGCTTGATATCTGTTATTGTTCTGGGTAGTCAGTCTTAACAGCATTTGACACACAGAAGGAAATGTCATTGGACAAGGCATCTTAGTGAACTAATGCTTCCAATTAGCTCTCCTGTGTAGGTCTTTGATAGGTATGAGGAAACTAAATAACCTGAACAGAATTGAGAGGGACATAGACAAAGATCGGAACAGCTACTGATCCCAAGTGCACTGAAGCACGGCTCATTATGGAGTCATATGGGAAATACTAGTCGCTCTCCAGAAATATGAGGAGCAATTCAAAAGATTTCCTTTGAATAAACATATCCTGCTCTGAATGGATGAAGGAAGTGAACCTGTCCTGAAAAGAGAAGCTAATATGGAGGCCTAATCCTGGTCCTCAAATTTTCAAAGCCATCAATAAAGCAGATCCATAATAATTCTTTCAGATAAACAGGACACAGTTGCAAATGCAAATTAATTTAAAGTGCATTCAAGATGGAAACCACAAAAATCTGGAATAACATATTGAGTCGTACACTTGGAATGAAGATCTTAAAAGATTTAGAAAGGGTCAGGGTAAGATATTAGGATGATATATCCCTTAGCCTCACTGACTATTGCTTTTGGACTGTGTGCTCTCCTCCTGTTTGTAAGAGATGCTCCATTTGGCCCTATTTTTTCTCACAGAGACAATTTCACTGTTTGTATGGGAAGGTTTCAGTATGCATTCAGATTCCCTGCCTGTGTGGGATGCCGGCACATTGAAAGAGCATTTGCACACACTGGGCCAGTTTAGAGTCATAACCTGCTATATATAAACTTTAGAAGGAAACCAGAATCATGGAAAAAAAGAAAACACACAAAGACACTCCAGCCAGAAATCAACCCAGACTTTGAGGGATGTAAGACACCACGTTATTGCACTACATTTATTTATTACAGGGCATTAGATGATATTCAAATGGAATGCTGTATCTAAATCTTAATAGAGCTTAATTCAAAGTTATTGTCCAGACACAGCTCCCAAAATGACACAACATTTGAAGTCTATGTGTGTTAACCTAGTTTCTCACAGATCCATAACCCAGTTTCTCTAACTGGAATAAGGGGTTACATGGCATTTTAAAAAAGTTTTCTGTGAATAATCAGGTTATTAAGGCGCACATTAACACACTCATACTGTACTGCTTACAGATGATATTGTTCTTTGGATTTGGTTTTATTTCTGCTTGATAGGCCTGAAGGGTCAGATCAAAGCCAACGCCTCCAAGCAACTGACAGTTGCAAGCAGAAAGTTAAAAACACACTCACACATCAGAGGCAGCGAGGCAGCTCTGGTCTGGGTTGTTGCTACGACAAAAGAGGCAGCTAACAAAGAGGAGGCCCGGGGCTGAGAGGAGGCCATTTTTTAAAGTAAAATGATATTTTTCTTTTTTAAATGATAGCTTCGTTCTGCTACAGTGTTGTCGGTGATTAACTTTACCCTTTAATCTGTGACACACAACAGTTTGGGTTAAAGTTAATGTTTAAAGCAAAGCAGCCACAAAGACAGTTAACTGTCAGACTCCATTGATCTTAGTGACCTATTGAGCTTCACATTGATTGCAGGGATTATTTTAAAGTTTGGGAGAAGTCCAAGAAACTGTTCAAAAGGAGCCATTTCATTTTAATACCCAAGTTCTCAAGTTGTCGCACTCTTAAAAATTAAAAATATAAAAATTATTAATCTTACAGCATTTGAACGTGTTACCATTGAAATGTCTGCTGTAATAAATTTACTGCTTAAAAGTCCTCATTGTAAGAGCCAGTCCTAGTAAGTTAACCTTTCACCCATCCATCCTCCTTCCATTTCGTAAACCTGAGCAGTTTGTGGGAGAGCTGGAGCCAATCCCAGCAAGCATCATGCACTAGGCAGGACCAACCCCTGGAGAGGGAGCCAGTCCATCACAGGGAGGCTGACACATACACACACCACACACACACAACTAATGTTAAATTCACAGAATGTTAGCTTTACTTAAGTGCACATCTAATGAAAGATTCTGTTTTATCTCCTATAGAGCCTTCATGATAATGGTATTTTATTAATTCTCTGATATATTTCTGATGTAACAGCAGAATGATCTCAGATATGACTACAGAAATGTGGACAGTCCGATAGATGAGATTGTTTGTTTGTAAATGGAAAGGCATAGAGACATGCAGACATAAGGTCTTATCGAATGTTTATAATTAGCACCATAAACAGTAATAAATACAGCAGCGTAAAGAAACCTATCTAAGATATGTAAGCATTAAACTAAAACCATATAAAGAAGGAAGTTATTTTTGTGTGTATTATCAGTTTTTCTCTTCGTTACTGTTTGAACTGTTTTTGCACTGAACCTTTTCTAGTAGCTGTAGAATTTTGGAAACATTGGAAAAACACAGCTACACTCATCATAGTCCAATGGCTTCACCAAACCATTCACATTCTGAACCCATTAATTTCAAATTAGGGTTAGGTGATGATAGAGTCGATTTAGGCAACTACATTCGAAGGCTTGTAAATTAAGAAAAATGCTGATTGACCTCGAAAGCAGACAGAAAGAGCCGGGCTTACAAAAGGTTCTGTGCTCTGCTTCTTTGTTTATGCCCACATACAAGCTGACTGGAATTCAAAGTACGAGACGCTAAAGCCGAAAGTGAAGAAACTGCAAAAGAATTTATAAAGGCTGTCATTGACTAATGGAGAAAAGAAGTTTGCTTCACACTGTCGTTTTTGGATAATCATTGAACTTGTGACAATTCTGTTGCTAAGAGGCCTTTGCTTGAAAACATTGGCAGCTTTTAGTACATTGGTTAATAATGGCAGAGACACCAGAAGGTTAGAATGATGCAGCAGGAAGCGAGCATAACAGGGAATTAGAGCCCAAACAACTGATGCTGTGAAGGCAAAGGACAATCAGCTTTCTAATATAATGCAAGAAATTGAAAGCCACAAAAGAAGACATGAATTGCAACAAAGTAGCTAACATGTTTGATACAAAGTTTCGTAAAGCATATATAGAGTAGAATTTGGGATACTGAATGAGAGCATATTATCTTTACTGAAGGAAGAAGAGGCTCGAAAGAAGTAATGCAGATCTTTTTTGATGAGAGACAAGACTTTAAACGATTTTGTCAGAAGCACAGTAAAGTGGCTTTGGAGCACAAGTGAATACCTTGAAAACAAAAATTTAATGCAAGCATGTTCAAGACAGTAAATGGAAAGCTTGCAAAATATTTTAGCAAATTAATAGATAAGGATGATTTAGAGGACAGTGACCCTTCCTGCCCCAGTAAAGAAGCAACTCTTATGTTTGCCCTGTCCTGCTGTATTAGCAGAAGCCAAAGCTCCCCAGAAGCATACAGAAAGTGAAGCGACTGCTGCAGGTTCACAAAGCCTTACAGAGTTTGAGACAGAACTGGCAAAACTGAAAGCACAGATGATATCTTCACACAAGTGCCAGTGCTCAGACTGAAAGAAGACATTTTTATGAGATCCTGCAGAATCATAACACAATCATTGCCACGTTAGTTGAATTAAAAACAAGTCCCATGCACCACTCAATAATCTTGGAGGGAGCCCCCTTGACTTACATACCTTCCATTAGAGCTTTTCATTACACTGTGGACAGTAGATTTGAAGGTAATCGAGGTAAATGCCACTCTCTTGAGCAAAACACCGGAACATGTTCAAAATTGTGAACTCCAATGACCACATACATGTTAGAAAGATGCAAGGAAACTGCTTCAAAGGAATTATGGCAGTGAGTTGAAACCAGTTAATGCATATCTGAAGGGCGCTACTGCAGTGGCCTCAAATTAAGTTAGCGGATGGAGGAGCACCAGGTGATTATGCATGCTTTCTCAATGGTGTACTTGCTGCCATGTCCAACATCGTAAACTGTAAGAATGAATCTGGCAATACTACAAACAGATGTGCTGTTCCTTCAAAAATTCCATATCAACTGTGGAATAAGTGGAGAAAAATAGCATACAATATTGAAGAAAAAAGTATGAAGTAGAATTTACTGATTTGACAGGCTGATTTTATCCTATATCATTTGCATGGGAGCTGCACATATGCCGAAAGAAATGAGAAGCCTGTCAAAGGAAAGTCTCCTCAGGTAGGAGGCCAGAGAGACAGCAGGTTTGCTACAAGTAAAGAAGACCCCATGGCAGTCCAGTTAAGACTTGTGCAGCTAACTGTGCATTTAAAAGGCCCCATGTATTTTGCAGTGACACGTAACAGTCTCACTGAGTGCGGTAAGATCAAATAGTTACCAAACAAAGGTAGGATTAACTTTTCGAATTCTAAAGGTTTATGCTTTCGATGCATTAAACAGGGGTACCTTGGTAACAATTGCAAAGAGAGAATGAAATGCCAGATGTGTTCACTGCAGCACGTAGACATCCTGCACAGAAATTAATAGAATGGAGTGGCGTCTGCTAAAGAAGAAGCTGAGAATGCCAGTGTCCCGTTAGAGAGATGGACCTGTGCAGTCGATGGGGATGGTGATAAACAGGTTATTATTTGTGGTTCCAGTTAAGGTAAACTCTGAGCGGAGCGAGGGGTGTGTACAATAGAAAAACAGGCCTCTTTAGGCTCTGGTAAAACAGTAAAACTTAACAGAAGACATTCAACACATGTTAAACCTTTCGGAAGAAGAACTCAGATTCTCTTAAGTACAGCGGGAAAAGATAATGCTAATTCAGAAGATGCAATCAAATACAATAACATTTATTACATTTTAATTTCTCTTGATGATAGCATAAACACTGATTTACTAATGTTCCATATGCAGAACTCTATCTCAGTGATGAGAGAAAATATTCCACAGCAGGAGGACATTTCTAGATGGACGTATCTTGAAGAGGTATAGATGCTGACACAGGCTGGTCTTATCCTAAACCCCTGGACCCTTGGCATTGTGCTGTGACGATTGTACTTGAATGGCTACTCAGGGGGCCTATGAAGGAAGGACTATCTCAGAATAAAATACAATAGAACAGAAACAGAAAATATGCAACAGTACATCAGCAATACAATACAAGGCATCCAGAACACAGCTCTGAAGAGAAAGTAAAAATGTCACAAGAAGATATCAGTATCATAGTCACACTCACAAAGTTGGCAAAACTGCATATATTTGCCTTTGGAAGATGAGACAAAACCAGAGCCAAAGGTGCAGTCAAAACAGAATGTGTATAGACCAAAGCTAGAATACTGAACATACCAGGGAGTAAACAGCAAGTAATTGAAATATTTGTTTTGTTGTCATGTTGCAGTACTAAGAGTAATCATTTCAGTAATTGGTAGCTCTTATTGAAATAATATATATAATAACCATCTCTTCTCCCTGCATTAATATGTAAGAGCCAATCCTAAAAAAGTAAAGCTAAATTCACATAAGTGTTTGCTTAATTAAAACTGAATGTTAAGTTTTACATTGCTACATAGAAAATGGAAGATTCTGTTTTATCCTCTATAAGCTAACTTGGTTAATGAATATTCTTAACACTCTGCTGTATTTCTGATGTAACAAAAGAATGATGTCAGATAGACAGAGACTTGAAAAGATTGCTTGCAAATGGAAAGATAGAATGGCCATAAAACATTTCAAATGTTCTAATATATGTGATTAGCAACATAAATAGTAATGAATATAGTCACTTAAAGACACATAACAAAGATATGTAAGTCTTAAACAGAAACATCAGAAGCAAAATGTTACTTTATTTTCTCATCATTTTTATGTGAACTGTTTTTGCTTTAATTGCACTTTGCCTTCTTGACTGACTGTCTGGGTGACATTTAAGGTTAAGGTAGCATTGTAAGTACAGAACAGTGGCCATGGGGCAGTGGGTTTAATGCCTAACACAATGGCTTCCCTAATATGTTATCCCCTAGTCATGTAGATCATAGATGAAGGCTCATGCTTTAATGGAGCAGTGCCTACTAATAAAAGAATTAACATACGCAGACACAAATGGATATTTTTTCAGTAGAAAAACATGCTACACATCAATAAATGAAATCCAGAAAATTTCTTATAACATTAAGTTATGATTTTTTTTTCTTGGAATCATGAGAATAATTCTACTGAATAAAATACTTTTTTTTAATTCTGTGTTGTAACATGGCACAATCATTATCGTCATACAACTGACATTTTGAATTGTCGCTGCTAGATATGTCAATTTCTTGGGTTCAGCCAGTTTTTAGTCACTGCTTGATCTCACCCATCCATCTGACTCTTTTTTCCCATGATGGGAGTCAGCCTACTTCAGCAACATCATGCGCAAGGCAAGAACCCACCCTAAACAATCTCATAGTCATTCATGCAGGCTCAGTTTTCAGTAACCAGCCAATCTACTGTAATAACATGTGTTTACATTGTGGTAGGAAAGGAGAGAATACACGTGAACTCAAGGAGAATATGCAAACTAGCAGTGGTGACTACAGAAACAGGAGTAAAGAGTATATAAGTTAAGCTGATTGGTGTTTTCTAGTAATAAAAATTAAGTTCTCTCTTTTAAAATTTATTTGCTGGCAGTGTTCTAAAACCTGAAAATTGGATTGGTGACAATATACTAACATGCAGAGCATCTGTGTCAGTGTAGATCCCTGCAGGTTTCTTAACCTTGGTGGTTTCTCATTTGCAGCCTGTGTACTACACGGAGTACCAGCTACATGGATGGGAATCCCAGTGTGGAAAGGTTATTCCACTAACAGTGCCATCTCAAAGCCACTGTGGTGACAAAATAACCACAACATGAACATAAATCAAGCACAACACAAAAAACAAGTTCATACTTTGTATGAAACAATCTTTCAGCATAGAAATCCACAATCAGCCTGTCCCAGAGAATCCCAATCACACCTGACAGAGATGAACAAGTTCATTCAGTGCTCCAGCTATTATGTTCTCTGGGTGTAGATGTAGTGTGCAAAGGTTCAGAAGAGTGGCTGGCTATTGAGGACCACAGTTCAAAAGTGAGGCTGAGTAGCTGTGGCGCTCAGGCATAGATAGATAGATAGATAGATAGATAGATAGATAGATAGATAGATAGATAGATAGATAGATAGATAGATAGATAGATAGATAGATAGATAGATAGATAGATAGATAGATAGATAGATAGATAGATAGATAGATAGATAGACTATCTGGAAGCACTGGGCAAAAGCAGGATAGCCCTGGACAGGACACCAGTCCATCTCAAGCCCCATTCGCACACACAGGGCCATTTTGGAATTGACAATCAATCAAACTCTTTGGGGATGTAGGAGGATTTCCCATTCAGACGTTGGCAGAAAATGCAGACTCCACACGCACAATATTCAGATATGGGATTTGAATACCCTGGATTTTCTTAAATACATTTGTGGCAAAATAAATAAAAATATTCTGATGTTCCAGATATGCTGATGCTTTATGAGAAAGAGAAAGAGCACCTTATTTATTTAACTGATATTTTAATTCAAATCAGAAATGTGGAGTGTAGCTCTTTACATTCATCCATCAATATATACATTTCCTTAACCCACTTATACAGGTTAGGGTACCATGGGGAAGCTGGAGCAAACATTAGGTGCAAGGCAGGAACAACATCTGGACAGGGTGAAGTCCATCACAGGGTGAACACACATACTGTACATATTTTCAAAGTCGGTGTACCAGCAGGCTACTGACCTGTTCAGGGTCTCACTGTCTGTCCATTAAGGGTATTCAACCCAGAGTCTTGATGTTTGCAGTTGCCACCTATCTGGGCCTACCTATGCAGATTGTTGTCCATCAGGTGAGGTGGCTTCCCCTTTTTCACACCTCCAGCATCACTGACCACTGTCACTCTCACCTCCTTACTCCTTTACACCCAATACCTCTTGGCCATTAGTCTTTACCCTTTTCCACATCTTGACTCAGTTTGAAGAAATATTATTTAAAATCTTTCCTAAACTTAATTTCCAAGTTGTATACAGAAGCAACGTAAAAACACAAGGTTTACATTGCCTTCACTTGACCCCTGGATTTACTGCACCCCTGAGTTTGGACTCATATTTAAAGAAGCAGTGGAATCCCACCAGCTCTCCCAAGTGAGGGGCTTCTGCTGCCCCATGCTCCAATGGAGAAACCAATCTGGCTTGCTCTTTCATTAACTGTGGTGCCTTCAGAGTCTTAATGCCTGGGCACCTTCATCTGCGGTCATAGCTTGGCTCGGCCTGCTGAAGTCTATATACTGTTTCCATGGCTTTTCTCACCTTACTTCAATTTTCTCTCATAGACATGAAAGTTATGTTAACTGGCAAACCTAAAGTGGATGAGTATTCCTTGTGAGGATCTAGTGTCCTCTCAAGTGTTTGTTTCTGTTGCACGCCAAGTATGGAGGAGGAATGAAAAAATAAATAATACCTTACTGGGATAGCACAGTGGTTAACATTGCTTCCTTGCCAATTCTAAGCTGTGTGTTGAAATCCACATCGAGTAATTGTCTGAGTGGAATTTGCATGTTCTCCTTGTGTTCTCCCAAGTGCATTTCTCATATACTTTGGTTCTTCCCTGAGATCCCAAAAAAGATCTGGCAAGCCAAGACAATAGTGCTTACTATACTGTTTTCTTCCACAAGGTTTCATGAACTGGGTGTGTTTATCACCTAAACAGGTAACATGGCAACATTAAGT
The DNA here is from genome assembly GCF_900747795.2 of Erpetoichthys calabaricus. Lineage (NCBI taxonomy): Eukaryota > Metazoa > Chordata > Cladistia > Polypteriformes > Polypteridae > Erpetoichthys > Erpetoichthys calabaricus. The sequence continues at coordinate 102,308,257 of NC_041401.2, forward strand.
AAATTGAAGTTACATATTTTAATACATTCATATTTATCATGGCGCTGGGGAGTGGTGGTGTGTTGTATTAGACAAGGCAATAAGTATTACACTGTACTCTGTATAAGTAACGATAATACTGCTACTACTACATGCATGTGTGATTAACTGCTGACTTTAAAGTGGTCCTTATGAGGTATGTCTCCTGTCTAGGGTTGGCTCTTGCCTTATGTCTGTGGCTACTGAAATAAACTCTGCCCCCCACAGCCATGAACTACATTAAATATGCATGATAGTGGATGAAGAGATCCATGGATGGATGGACACCATCCTAACTCAGGTGGTACCTGCCTCACCACACCAGCATTTTAAGGGGTTTTTCAATTGCCAGTATCAGTATGGGCTTCTCTTCCTCTGTAGGGTATAAACTGATCTTTCTTGATTTCTATGCCACCTTTGTGTCTTTAACCCCAGCAGTGCCTTTGCAAACCATCTTTCAGTTGCCATACTACCGTTTGAAAAAGGCCTGAATCATGACAGCCATGACTTTTGAATGTGGATTTGTTTGGATCCTTAGTACCATAGCCTGCTTTACCACATGCCCCAAAACTACCCATTTAGTAGCCAAACTCTGTTAGAATGAATTCACTGAAATTTACTACATAGGAAGCCAACATTGTAAACTTCCACCTACTAAACACAACGTCTCCTCAGACATCAAACCAAAGGCAGTCAAAGTGTTGCCTCCAAGTGTGTGAATATTGGTGTGCTGGTCTTGTAAGCTGAAGTGCACTTATTAGAAAAAAATTTTAAAAATTAGACTTGCTTCTAAAGGTTGGTCATTTCAGGACGTACACATCAAGTGACCCAACTGTCATGTTTTATGACCAGAGGCTCACCATGAGTGTTGGAACCATAGAAAGGCACCAAATTTGCCTTTAGGACCCACATTTAAAAGGACTGTGGGAAGGTGTGATAAACTATAGACCTTAAAAAACACACATCAACTGCATGAAGGGCAAACGATCCCCTCCTGCTATTGTTCTAGGAGGATCTCACGCTTGCCTGAGCAGTTGACACTCGGGGGCGTTTGAAACTGTTAAGTTGTTATGGCTTTAGAAGTGTTTGAGCACCTTACTTTAAGGGGCCTATATCATTACAAAAGGGACAAAAGCCTCCAGGTTACCAACAACAAAACCTGTTGGTAGTTACTGACCAATCTAGGGCTATAAAAAGCAGATGGTATGCCTCAGTACCAGCATCTTCTGAGGTCGATTCCTAGCTGTCGCCTTGAAGTCATACAAGCCGGAGCACAATGGTGAGAGTTCACTCTTTGACATTTCATTTTGAGGGGTCTACTCTTTTGGTTTTGATCTGTTTCTTGGTTATCTTTATGCCAGTTTAACTGTTAATGGTAACTTATTAGAGTTGGCTTAGTGAGTTAGAAATCCTCAAAGTCCATAGTGCTACTTGTGCATTGTCTAAGAAAATTATTTTAAAAAGAGAGATTAAGGTCCAGAGTTATAAGTCTTAGTGCCTAACATTACAAAATGATATAATATTTAATATGAAGTTAAGAAAAGATGTAATTAAATAAACAGAATATAACACAGCAGAAGAAATAACCAAAAACAGTAGAAAACATGTTAAAGTAAGTGAGCAGGGCTGTAAAGAAGACATTTGTCCACTGAGTGACGCCCCACTTCTTAATGGGGACAGAAAGACACACACTTCTCTGGGTGATGGGGGTTAACTGTTTCTCAGTCTGAGTCGAGTAAATGTTATTGAATACTGGAGTAAGCAGTGAGCTTAGGGAAAATAACAAGCTGGCAGAAGTGTCCCTATGGATCTATGGGGATGCAACTGGGAGAAGAACAGCAGAGATGTGGATCTCATGCTGCTGAACAGTTGTAATCCCCAGGAGTCAACATAACGTGACGAAGGTGCATCGGCCTAGCAGTTAGGAAAGTGTCATTTTATTTCTGTAACTGATATGCAGGAATCATTGTGAACAGAACATGGAAGCTTTGTTCTCTTTCTCCCGCTTCCCTCACCTTTTCTCATAAACAATAAAATAATTGTAACAAGTGGGTTCTGTATAAAAATGGATGGTCAAAAACATACTCATGACAACAGGGTACAGGCTTTTAGGAGCCACATAAATCAAAAATATTCTCATAGTTAAGATCTGGAGGTGCATCGTGGCATGGGTGGAACTGATCTGCTGTTTATGTAGTTGTGCTACTCGTCTTATATGGGGAATAAAAGAGAACGACTTGGCAGCATGACGTGATTTTGTCTTCTGCCATTAGCCCAGAGTGTTTGACTTGTGACTCACCAGGAGAATACAGGCCAAAGAGCACAGGCAGAGCCTTGATTGCAGTATAAAGTACAGATATCAAATGACTGTTGAACCTATTATTTTATAATGCCTTTCATGAGAACACATCTCTAGATATGGAGAGACACTATGCAAACTGAGTAGTGGAAAGCCAGTAACAATGAGCAAGATCCAAGCCTTGGTGGACACCTGTCCATTGGACAAGAGACAGATATATCTTAACAATTAGGACACATTTTGCTGTGATATTTATTTCATTTTTACCCTACTGTTCTGTAAATTTTGCTGCATTGAAACTTAGAGAATGTATTTTTGCAATATTGCTGATTACACATTAAAATATATGCTTGTGGTGAATAGAATAATACAGAAAAGAGTGACAGATGGATGGATGGAAAGATGGACAGGTTAAATGACAACTCAAGCTCCATTCACATCACCTTGTTTTTATACAGAATTCTTTACTAAAGACCAGCTCACCATGCTTTCACACATTTAAAACCCAAGCTTGTGTTGACTGATGGAATGGGTTAAATGACTTGAGTTACTGATGGATGGTTATTTGCATGGATTCTGTGACTGAACTGAATCAAGTCAAGTTATTCTTTTACAGCACTATTACTGTGCTTATACAGATTTACAAATTCTGAGTATGCACTGATGGATGGAAGGTGCAGTGACATTAAAAAAATACAATTCAGCTTCCTTACCCTGTATTCCTTCTCTTCTTCAGCGTGAGTGCATCTCTGTCCATGTCGGCCAAGCCGGAGTCCAGATGGGCAATGCCTGCTGGGAGCTGTACTGTCTGGAGCATGGGATCCAGCCGGACGGACAAATGCCCAGTGACAAGACCATTGGGGGTGGAGATGACTCCTTCAACACCTTCTTCAGTGAGACAGGAGCTGGAAAGCACGTCCCCAGGGCAGTGTTTGTGGACTTGGAACCCACTGTAATTGGTAAGAAATTCTTTTGTCTAACTTTAAAAAAAAAGTAAAAGTCTTTAGTGAAGTTACCTTAGAGTTCTAGGACCTCTGGTCTCCTCGCCATTTAGGTGGAGTTTGGACATTTTCCCATATCTGTGATGTTTTCTAAAGGTGCATTGGCTTCCTGCCACATTCTAACATACTAAAGATATGCACGTTAGTTTAATTGGTGGCTATCAAGGGTCTCCATACAAGTGTATCTGTGTTTTAAGGCTGGATCCTACCTACCCCCATTAAGGACTCCAGCTCTCTACGACTATAGTTTAGACGAAGTTAGAGGTTGAATGGAAGATAATGTTTCACTAATCACCATGGCATTGTTTTGAGCATCTGGTGAAGCATCCCTTGCTTCAAAGATAAAGGTGACATATAAGAATTAGACCAGCCCCCCTGTAATTTACTTTGGTGAAGAAGTCTGCCATTTACACCCAGCCAAGGGGATCAGACACTTGTTAATCCTTAATTTGGTATGCCTCCTTTATCACTCAGGTGATTTGTATGAAGAGTTATGTTACATACTGTGAAATTTGATCACAGCCACCATGTCTTTAATCATATTTTCTCACCATTTCTTTGAATTAATAATGTTGTGAGATGGCTGAAATCGTATAATTTTTTCTCCCCCTCTCTCTCTCTTATCCCTGTACAGGTACGAGGTGTTATCCAGTGTTTTGTATTCTAATATTTGACTCTTTGCGGCCTTAAAATGTATGACAGTATTTCTTAGCATGTGCAATCAGACAGAAGGGACAAACTGGATGTCTCCCTACCCTAACACTTTCAGACTTGACATTCATTTTCCTTGTTTTCATTCACAGATGAAGTTCGCACAGGCACTTATCGCCAGCTGTTCCACCCAGAGCAGCTCATCACCGGCAAGGAGGATGCAGCAAACAACTATGCTCGTGGCCATTACACCATTGGCAAGGAGATTATTGACCTGGTGCTGGACAGAATTCGCAAACTGGTATGAAATTCCTAAGACCTTTATAAATACTTACTGTAGCTGAAGTCTGTGTATCTCAAAGTTTAAATGCCCTACAGATCTAGCAACATGAAAGGCCACTCTGTCTACTTTCTGAGGAGAGAATTATTAATATGTTAGACTCAACATGTCAGATCTCAAAGATTTACACTGAAGTATGGCGTCCAGCCCTGCTCAATCTCAGATGAGCAAAGCTTTAATAGAAGACCATCTGATGCCAAAGACTTGCATCTTAAGCACTGAGTAGGCTACTCCTGTACAATCCTAACAATTTCATTTTTTTTTCAAATGATAGATGCTATTTAATGTTAAAGACTTACATGTTATGACTACTTGGGGCACTGTTAAGCAGATTCCTAAACCAAACACCTCTTAAACAAATGTACAGGCCCTCTTGAGCCCCCACATGGTGACAATCCATTAGCTCCTTTCTACCTGCCAGTCATTTCCTACCAGGTGAGCTGTTCACATCCCTCCACTTCTAACACTGGCCTTACCTGAGCAAGATTTTTGAATGCTTTTCAAAGGCTGACTGTGGACTGAATCTTGTGTTGGGCTGACACAACTGGCAGGCCTTTCCAGGTCATCCTGATGTTGAGGCTATCTTGTTACAGCTCCATTGAACATCCCCAGCTTTCTCCATCAATAGGTCTACTTGTTTGAAATACATCTCACAGGAGTCTGCAGTATGGCAGCAGATGATAGTTTCTGTGATTTATTACCTGGGGAGGCAGTTTTAAACTACAGTATATTAAAGCCTGTACTGCTGCAATAATCTATTATAATCCCATCATGGGTCCAGGTAATGTATCAACTGGCACCACAAATGGGATATAAAATACACTGGCATTTCCATGGCCACCATACTTGCTTTTACAATGTTTAGTGTCATAAAAGCAGATATCATCAAAACATGTAGGCCTTTTACAATTGAACATCTGTCTTCATGATGCATTATAAATATTCCTAATACCAGACAATGCAATGCAATATCTTATAAAAGACAAAGAATAAGACATATCAATTTTTTTGTATTTTTCAGGCTGACCAGTGCACAGGTCTTCAAGGTTTCCTCATTTTCCACAGTTTTGGAGGTGGCACTGGCTCTGGCTTCACCTCCTTGCTGATGGAGCGTCTGTCTGTTGACTATGGCAAGAAGTCAAAGTTGGAGTTCTCCATCTATCCAGCTCCTCAGGTCTCCACTGCTGTTGTGGAACCATACAACTCCATCCTGACCACCCACACAACCCTGGAGCATTCCGACTGTGCTTTCATGGTGGACAATGAAGCCATATACGATATCTGCCGCAGAAACCTGGACATTGAGCGCCCCACTTACACCAACCTGAACCGTCTGATTGGCCAGATTGTCTCCTCCATTACAGCCTCCCTCCGTTTTGATGGTGCCCTCAATGTTGACCTCACTGAGTTCCAGACCAATCTGGTGCCTTATCCCCGTATTCACTTCCCTCTGGCCACCTATGCTCCAGTCATCTCTGCTGAGAAAGCCTACCATGAGCAGCTCTCTGTGGCTGAGATTACCAATGCCTGCTTTGAGCCAGCCAACCAGATGGTGAAATGTGACCCACGCCATGGAAAATACATGGCCTGCTGCCTGCTGTATCGTGGTGATGTGGTGCCCAAAGATGTCAACTCTGCCATTGCTACTATCAAGACCAAGAGAACCATCCAGTTTGTAGACTGGTGTCCCACAGGCTTCAAAGTGGGTATCAACTACCAGCCTCCTACAGTAGTCCCCGGTGGTGACCTGGCTAAGGTACAGAGGGCAGTGTGTATGTTGAGTAACACTACTGCCATTGCAGAAGCCTGGGCCCGTCTGGATCACAAGTTCGATCTCATGTACGCCAAGAGGGCCTTCGTTCACTGGTACGTTGGAGAGGGAATGGAAGAAGGCGAGTTCTCAGAAGCTCGTGAAGACATGGCTGCTTTGGAGAAGGACTACGAGGAGGTGGGAACAGACAGTGTGGGTGATGAAGGTGAAGCTGAGGAAGGAGAAGAATATTAAAATTAAAATAATCTAATGAAGATTTCTGAAAAGAACCCTTTCTGGAATGCTGAACAAGCTGCAAACAGCACATTCCTGTTTTCTTGCTTTCCTGAGTAATGCAAGTTCTTACTTCTCCCTTCATTTAGTTTTAGCCTGTAATAGAATTTTGAAAATGTCTTTCATTCATAATGGCAAAATATTGCATGTTCTGTTAAATTTTTGTCCCTTTGCATTAGTTGCATTGTTATTTTAGTCATTTTGCTCTTGCATAATCGTACAAACAGTATGTTATAGCTATTTAATAAACCATACGTGTGTGCTTTATTTGATTTCTAAGAAATAAAGAAGTAGTATCTAAGAATTTGAAGATATCAGTTTTGTTAATTCTAACTGGAAGGGGTGACCACATAGCGACCCTCCTCTCCTAGAATGACACCAAGTAGGTGAAAAGTATGAACAGTTGTTAACAAGAAAAGAAAAAATGAAAGAATAAACAAAAGAGAAAACTAAAGTATAAATTAAAAAATCAAAACAATAATCCTGCAGCCACTCTGGGCCTCTCAACCATGTGGGATGACCTGCCCACTAATCCACCTCAAAGTACCACCACAGCACTAATGTCTTTATTTTGGCCTCTCTCCCAACAATAATTTGCCCCAATACACCTCTGTAATCTAAACTCACGGTACCTCTGACTCAATATGTCATTTAAATCTCTGAAGTGAAATACATCTAGCTAAGCCCAAAAAATACTTCTGAGATCAGAGACTCAAAAATACATAACTCTCTGACAGGCCCTGTGACCATAATGAAATCCATAGCTCTAAAAGGACCAAGACGTTTTGGCAACTTCTGAATTGCCTTTATTAAAAGTGCTACATTGTCCTACTTATTTTACTCAGGAACCATGTGCTATCTCTTGGCCATCTGGAGGATAACTACATGCCACTCACTAGTCCACCTGAATGTCACCTTTAAAAGAGCGACATAGTCCGACGTCAACTGACCTGGAATCCTCTGCAGCCTTCAACCAGGAAGTATTCTAACCCTCTTGCCAGACATCCATGGCATAAACTTAACTCCACAAGAAGGTCAGCCATGCTGGGCAAATGTTGAGTCACTAGTAATACAGCAACCTGGAGAAAATTGCCTATCTCATCCCAGGCTGCACTTCTCTGTCTCTTTTAGATACTTGTTGAATCTGGTCTCTGTCTCTGTCCACTCTTTCCTACCTGGCAACCTCTTGTACAACAAACAGTCCATAGTATAGCATGCAGTATATCAGGGACTTCCCAATGGAATAATTCATATTATATTTTTGAGGCTGCATTAGAAACTAATGGTGTGCCTAGTAGCATTGCTTTGGGGGCCTTTCTTTTATCTCTTTTAAATCCAGTCAAATTATTTTTTTCTTGTATATCAGACAAAAATAATAAATGAGAGATGTATGCTTTAGAGGTGTTTTTTCTGCTTTAGTGACCACAATAATGTAGGCGTAATCATTTGGCCTTCATTGTACAATCATTCTATACTTTGATTAAAGAAACAATGAAGGCTTGATACGGCACAAAAACTAATTTCCTTTATAACACTAAAGAAGCTTTTATCAGATGTCTGCTTTAAGTGAACCAGTATTTTTTTTTTAAGTGTGATTTTCAGAAAAGCACTCATACACCGAACTGATTTGAAATATAATATTCATTTGTGTTCATCCTAGTTTCCTTCTTTTGTATTACTGTTACCTTTATGAATAGAAAGAGCAAAATAGGAGGTGGCACGGTTGTGCAGAATTTAGCACCATTGCCTGACAGATCTGATATTCTGGGTTTGAATGCTGCACATGGTTACTGTCTGTGTGGTGTATGCTTGTTTTTCCATGTTCTCCCCCAGAATTGTCTCCTGATGTTCTGCCTTTTCTTCCACACCCTGCTCTTGTGTTTTTTGAATTGTGAGAATAAGTGTGACTGGATGCATTCCTCGCTCCTGAGATTGGATGGTGCCTGTGCGGGTTGGTGTCTACTTTGACCCAAAATACTGCTGGGATAGGCAAAGGCTGCTTGTGACCCTGAACTTGATTAGGCAGTTATGACAGTGGACAGGTATCTTTTAAAAAGAATATTCTTTAACAGTTAAATTTAGAATAGTCTAGCAAGAAAATGCACCACATGTCATTTACAGAAATTGATTTTTACACTATGAACTTTTATAAAATTGTCTATTTATATAATACTCTCTACAATTATAAAATTTATAAAATGCTCTCTGAAATTATCCATCCATCCATCCATTTTCCAACCCGCTGAATCCGAACACAGGGTCACGTGGGTCTGCTGGAGCCAATCCCAGCCAACACAGGGCACAAGGCAGGAACCAATCCTGGGCAGGGTGCCAACCCACCGCAGGGTGCCAACCCACCGCAGGACACACACAAACACACCCACACACCAAGCACACACTAGGGCTAATTTAGCATCGCCAATCCACCTAACCTGCATGTCTTTGGACTGTGGGAGGAAACCGGAGTGCCCGGAGGAAACCCACGCAGACACGGGGAGAACATGCAAACTCCACACAGGGAGGACCCGGGAAGCGAACCCAGGTCCCCAGGTCTCCTTACTGCGAGGCAGCAGCGCTACCCACTGCGCCACCGTGCCGCCCTCTCTGAAATTATAAAAAATACATTTTTAAATACAAAAGAAGGATTCCATTTAATAAGGAGCCACCTGTCTGTTTAAAAGAAGTTGGTGATGATGACATCAGCCCAGAACCATTTTAGTACACATGGACTAGATGATTCACCACATGTTAGTTCCATATTTGGTCAACGCCTTTACCTAAGGGTACTTAAAAGATCAGGATACATTATGGTTATTCATATATTGTACATTTTTTAAACAGATAGAATAGAAGAGGTTTAAATGTCTTTTTGAGGATTACATAGTGAGACTGAGGCAGGAACTGAACAGGCCACACCACTTTGCTAATAACTTGAGTTGGACTCAGTTCTACCAAGATTCCTTGCAGCCCAGTATTTGGCCTATATGACATGGTACGACTTTATAAAATGTATGCATGTATTTTCCAATAATTGTTGCTTTGAGGTGTAGTTTGGGTAGGGGGATTAAACATTTTAATGGCAAAAATAGAAGAAACCCTTATCTTCATGTCCCCTATTCATTCAGCTTTAAAGTCAACAACTGCTGCTGTTATCACCTCTGATGTCCCTAACACAAATCTACATGTCTCCATGGAAACAGTGGCTCGTTTGCCTGCTCCTTGGGGCGCTGAAGAGCGGCTAGTCAGGTGTCAAGGAGACGCCCTTCACTACAAGTGACGCACAGAAGCCTCTCCCAGGAGTAGCAACTGGAGCAAAGAATAAGGTCAAAAAACAATATGAAACAATTCAGAGGCTCGCATACATTATGTCATATACATTCTTTTAATTTAAACCATTTAGCTAGTGTAGCTCTTTCTTTTTTTAATGTCGGGCTTGTTGTTTAATAAAAGGGTGTATTGTGTTGTATACCTGGTTAAATAATAAACACAAATAAGTGAACTATGTTAACATATTCATGTTACATGATCTGCTAAGAAATAATTTTATTCCTTGCATTTTTAATTTTTCCTAAAATTATAAATTATAGTGTTTAAATTATATTTAAAAAGATGATTGTATAACCCTGCCTACTTTGTACAATTGCATGTTACTCTGTAATATTAAATGCAAACATACTTTCCTAAATAATTAAAATGTATTGGTTTTAATTTAACTGCTGAAATAACATTAACACAACATTGTCAGACTCGTTCAATGGAATTCAGGATTGTAGGGATTGGGTACAAGGCCGGCCGGTGCCTGTTCCAGCAGCACTGTGTACACTGTGCATACTCCCCAGCTTAAAAGAGGCAAATTTGGAACTGCCAATGAACCCAGCCAGCATGTCCTTAAAAATCCCCATAGACCTAACTATAGCATACAAGCTCTGTGCAGACAATGCCTGACCACAGAATTTAAATAAATATGGAAACAGAAACTTATAAAGGTCCTATAAGAACACTGAGCCTTTCCAAAGTAATTTTAACTCATAAGCAGCGGTATTACCAAAGGACTAAACTTCCGTATTTCAAATACTGTGTGGTACTTATATCAAGAAAGATAAAGCACAAAGCTTTTTTCCCCACAGATATAAAGTCAAATGCATGTAGCTTATAGCTTCTCACAAAAGATTGTCCATCAACCCAATTTCTGAGTCTGGCTTTTCAATTTTGGGGTTGTAGGGGATCAAAAACAATCCTGTAACACTTGATATGAATCAACCCTGGATAGAGTCCATTAAAGCTAACATTGACTCATACTAGGCCAGTCGGTCTAATTGCATTTTTTAGAAAACTGGAGGAAAACCAAGGATCATCATACAATACATGTATGATCCCAATGGAAAACAGTTTAAGTATAAACATATAATAAATCTTCCTACAAAAGGTCACTTTTCAAATTAAGCTATTTGCTGTTGTGGAAACCAGCCTCGACACAGACAGGCAGACACCGATGGTTCAAATACACACACACATTTATTATACATTTTCCTGACTATTTACAACACTGCACACAACCCGGTGCCCCTGCACCATACACCCTCAGTTCGGGCCTCTTTCTATGCCTCTCTTCACCGCCTCCACCTCCGAGCTCTGTCCTTTTCCAGTTGATGAATGGAGGGAGGCGGCCCCTTTTAAGTCCACCCAGACGTGCTCCAGATGCCTCCTGATGAGCTTCCTGTGGCACTTCCTGGTGTGGCGGAAGTGCCGCACGAGCACCCTGAAGCACTCTGGGTGTCCCTGGTTAAGTGCTGACGTCCAGAGCTTCTCAGGCATCTGGGTGCCCCCTGGCGGTGACCATGATCTCCTATAGGGTTGAGCTTCCATGCTCTGTTCCCGTGGCCACCATACCAACCACGGCGGCTGCCCTCTCGTGCCCTAGAGGAGGCGTAGTCCCTTTTCCGGTCCTTCCAGGCGTCCCAGCTGGGTACTGCCCCCAGCCACCCGCCACACTGTATATTTGTGTTTACAAAATGCAGCAAAATCAAATCATTAACAACAACAACTGTGTGCAAAATATGCTTTCTCATTGTAAAGAATTCGTTGAAAATAATTGAATGTTCTTGCCATCTTCAGTTGAATAGAATTAATGATTTTTACAAAGTAAATTCTAAATTTGTTGAGTGCATTTATGGCTGCTGTTGTAGAATAGCATTAATCTCATACTGCTGGCCAGAATTTCTTCTCAGTGATTCTAAATTGGTTAAAAGAAATTTTAAGTGCATAATTAATTGGATGTTGTGAAGGGTTGGCAGGCTGGGAAGATTTTCTCTTCTGCAGAAGACAGAATTCTACATTGTAAATGAGAGAGCATGCAAGGGAAGATCCTGTCATGTGTGACATCCACAAAGTAAAACTTGGGGTGGTTCCAATGACAGAGTGAGAGACAGTATGAATGGGGAGTAGGGTCAACACCCCAGAATGACAGAGGGCAAGCAAATTAGCTTATGCTAAGGGTTCTTGACATTTAAGCCAAGACAGCAGGGTCATAGAGTACTGTCAGGAGGCCAATACAATTCCTCCACCTGACATACAATGTATATAAGGGCATTGTAATAGTTCAGAAACTACTAAACAAAGGTAAGTGTTTTCGCTTAAAACTGAAGCAAATCAAAATATCTTCATGAAATGCCTGACTTACTATTTGACCACTTTGGGCAAATTCAGAAAGATCTAGAATCTGAATGTATAGGAAGTATGATTAGCATTGCTTTTGCATTTGCCTGACACATGCCTTTTTCTGACTTGGTGAGGCTGTTGACTTCATTTGTTTTTACCTCAAAAACAAACATGACATCTATTCTATGTTTCCATATTTCTACGATACTAATAGGACAAGATTTCAAACTTTTTGATTATAACTTACATTCTATTAGATTAGATTAGATAAACTTTATTAATTCAACAGGGGAATTCAAATGTATACAGCAGCAGAAACATAACAAACAAGAATGAAGACTTACAGGACATATAATACAGTCAGTCAATAAATAAATAAACTTAACAAGTATATTGGGTGGAAGCACTTAATTGGTGATACCAGTGGGCACAACATGGTGGAATGAGGCTGTGGCTAAAAGTGCTTCAAGAGAGCACCACCTGGAGGGGATTTTTCATGATGACATCCATTTTTGCCACCATCCTTTTTTCCACAAAAGCTTCCAGTGTGTCCAAGGTTCACTCTGTGATGGAGCAGGCTTTCTTGATAAGTTTTTTTAGGCATTGTGCTTATTTTGTGCTCAGGTTGCTTCCCCAGGAGACTGCAGCATAGACCATCACACTGGCTACTATAGACTGGTAGAACATTTTCAGCAGCTTGCTGCACACATCAAAATACCTGAGTCTCTTTAGCAAGTACAGTCTGCTCTGGTCCTTCTGGTACAGTACTACTGTGTTGTCAGACCAGTACAGTTTGTTGTTTATGTAAACCCCAAGGTACTTGTAGCTCTGCACCACTTCTATGTTCTCCCCTTGAATGGTGACTGGTCTCAGAAGCTTCTTAGCACATCAAAAGTCCACCACCAGTTCTTTTTGCCTTGCTGATGTTCAGCTGCAGACTGTTGTCCCTGCATCACAAGATGAAGTCCTCCACTACCAACTGGTCTGAAGTCCTTCTTTTTTAATAAAACATTTGTAGGAAGTCTGAATCTGTCTTAGAAGCAATGGGCACAAAGCAAAAATCACCTCTAAGCAGGACACCCATCTTCTGCACAGCAGGCACACAGACACCATTCTTCTTGACATTTGCCTGTTAATCCTAGCTAAGAGACCAGGTAATAATTCTTTACATTTATATAGCGCTTTTCTCACTACACAAAGTGCTCTCCACACAGGGAGGACCCAGGAAGCAAACCCACAATCTCCTTACTGCAAAGCAGCAGCACTACCACTGCGCCACACAGATGGTAGCAGCAGCACTACCACTGCGCCACACAGATGGTAGCAGTATTTATGCACAAGTTATAAAAATATAATACAATTTAGAATTAAAGACCATTTTATTTTTAACATAGTATTAAATGTAACAAATGCTTTAACACTGAAGCACAACCAAAAATGTACAAATGACCAAATTTTTGATATGCACTGCCAGGGTATATGAAAGTAGATATGGTAGTTCTAGCTGGTATTGTTGTTTAGGGGCTACAGAATTGGATTTAAACAGTGACTATGCCAGTTCAATCCAGGCAACTGATTAGAGACCTTGATAAAGTCAGTAAACTTACCTATAAACAAATATATACAGTATGTGCCCATTAACTGTATTGTTTACATGAAAAATAAAAAATGGCACTTCTTTCTCTCAGTCTTAATGCAATCTGCTAACTACCTCTCTTTGTCTCCAACTTTGTGCAAGAAGAATGATCTAGACTTGTTCTTCACTTACTCAAAAACATTGGGTAGCAGCAAAGATAAAAATATATGAACTGGTTATTTTTCACATCCTGCATGTACTGTATATACTATAAATTAATTTAAATGAACTGTACTTTGCTTTTATTAAAATCTATTTTATTTAAAATCTATTTTTATTTTAGGATAATTTTTATGGTACTGAGCATTAGATCTAGAATTAGGCCTAATTCTTGTAACATATCTATTTTAAGTAAGTAATAAAGCCCTGAATTTATCATTGACTTGTTTCATAAACCTGAATGCATAACAAAGTAAAGAAAGCTATCATATGGTAGTAACACAGTGGCTTCCATGTGCTATACTAGTGAAATACAAAAGTTCTACATGTTATCAAAAGGACCAGGACTGAAAGTAATGAGTATGACCAAGACATGAAAACAAATAACTAAAAATATAAAATTTAAAACATTTTGATGTATACCTTTAAGAAATACAATGAATAGCTCAGATAACCCACTACAGTGTTTAAATATATTTTATAATTCCAAATTGCCAAATTGCCTCTCATAAAAATAAACAGCAAAAAAAAATTATCTTTAAATTGCATTGTCTTGCCATGTCATTATTAACCACATTTGCAGGTAAATACATGTGAGAAACAGCCACTTTACTTGTGTATTTTTACACACAAACACATTTCATTTTGCTCAGTTGTTACTAGTGCACTTTAAGACTAGAAGTGGCTAATACAATTTGTATTTCTAGATATATACCTGATTTCTCTTCATATCTCTTTAAATGTTTAATCTACAAATTTGCCTTGTTTTAGTAATCTGCTAATATTTTAAAGAAGCAATCATCTTCAGTCCAAAAATCATGTTTTTTGTTTCTTCATAGGCAAATTCAAAAATAGACAGGCACACAGATGAACAGACTAATTTTGTGATTTTATTATACATAGCTACCAGTCAAATCTTCTGGAAAGTTTTTTTCTGGTTTTATTATCTGAATTAAAATTTTGTTCATGAAATAAAAACATTTGCTAAAAAAAGAATAGTAGGTAAAATTATTAAAAATATTAAGTTACATTACTGAATATGATCATAAATGATAAAAGAAATTTACATTATAACTTGTCTAGTTGAAGTAGTATGTCCCAAAACATAGGCTCATCTTATTGTAACCGAATATCTCTGGATAAAGGTTGGTATTGTGAAACAGTAAGGCCATTTAGATAGCAAACCTCTGAATTTAAGATTCCAGAAAGTAATCTTGTGGTTGTGAGATGGCATTCATTGTATTGGTAACTACATCATATAAAGATGACTCTCTTTGTTTGTTTGTATTGATTATATGCAAAACTGCTAATTCTCAACATCCTGTTGACCAAATTTCAAAGTTCCCCATGTGGAGTTTTCCTGGGTAATCAGGGTTCCTCCCTTTGCCTAAACAAGAATTAAGATGTTTCATTAACATATGTTATATATGTGTTAATGTTGACAGTGCAAAAACACCTAATGCCCTTTTCAGGATCTAGCATACATAGCAGGTTCACAGGGAGACTAGGGCTAACCCAGCAATATATATTAAGCATGAGGATATACTGTATATTAAATAAAACAACATAAAACAATTTTAACACAAAAAACAATGCATTAAAATCTACTCTGAGTAAAAAGCAGAAACCACTGAAGGATGTAATGCCAGCCCTAGGAACACTCTCATGCACAATAACACTCCTTACACACACTAAGCCAATTTAGTCATTTAGTCACCTATTAACCTAACATTAACATATTTGAATTATGGACGAAAAGTGGAATTTCTGGAAAAAATCAATACTGCATGAGAAGAGCATGGTTACTGCTGACAGACAGTAAATTAGTCAGTGTTGAATTCTAGTAATTGGGGCAGTTAGACAGCAGTCTAAAGCACTGCATTACCATACCCCTCAGAATGAGAACACAGTTAAGCAAAGTTCAAAATTTCCATCAATGGCTTCTGCTTGGTATGCACATTAACAGTAAGGGTTTAAACTGGATATTTCCGCCACAGTCAAAGATGCCAGCTTTTCCACTACAATGCACAAAGCTTTATTGTTAAGGACAATTGTACCAACCCGCTGCATGTGACTTTTGCTGCAAAACCAAGTCGGACCATCACATTAACTGCAGCCAAACACTTTCAACAACAGAAAAGCTAAACAATGTGTTATTTAACACATTATCATAATCTATTTAAATAAAGAACAATATGACAGACCATCAGAGCACTTTACAAATAATAATACCTCCCAGTCAGACGCCTTTCAAAAAATGTCAATGTCCCAGCCGCCTCCAAGTGCTTGAGGCATAAAGGGTAACTGGTTCTTGAATATGAGTTGCTTTTAGCAAGGGACATTCCTTTATTCACGTTTTCCAAGTAAAGTGCTATGAAAAAGTGTTTGCTCTTCCTGATTTATCACTATAACCTGCAATTGCTCCGTCCTGGGTATGATGTTAATCTGTATCCAGCTCTGCAAACAGGGAAAAATTGGGGGTTGGTGGCAAGATTGGCACTCTAGCCACTGTAAAAACCTCACACTGTTCCAATGTGGTTCTGAGGTGTCACCCACTGCACTCGGGTCCCAATCCAGGTGGTTCAGCGTGTGCTGAGTGTGGCAATGCGCTATTAGTACATGCTCCCAACCTCTCCTCCGTCCTCTATAATTTTTTTAACAGAAAATATTTACTCTTCTTTAACCAAAATCCAACATCAGATAAGGTACAGCCGATTGCAAAAACTGTCAATGTTAGAGGAAGTCACGAAGTGGGAAATACCTATTTACAGCACTGTACATCTCCATCACCATTTGTATGTTATTAAATTATGTTTAAAATGAAAAGAAAAGACAGGCCCTTTATCCTTACACACGCTGAACCAATTTATTAACCTAACTATGTTTGTGCTGCATTTTTTTTATTTGTGGCTTTCATTTGTGGTGATTTAATGTGGATTAGCACTACTTTGTTTAATCTTTGTTATGTTTAGATTTTCAATTTCAAATGCTCCTATTTAATTTCAAACAGGGCACCAGTAGAATTTACTTAAGATTTATGTATTTTGAAATTACTAATCAATAAAACAAACTAAATATCAAAAAGTTAAAACAATACTTTATGTGATCTATGAAAAAACAAGTGATATCAGACAGCTTCTCATGTTTTACTAATTCTTTATCTTTGAATAATAGCTTCAACATATTGAATGTTTATTAACTCAGTGTTGCAGAGTATCAAATGCTTGAATTTTGAAAAGAAGTCTATTTTCAGCAAGTTTATCATAATATGTAATTATTTTTAGTATATTGGTTATCATGTGCTTTAGATATTGCTGGAGTGTACACATGGAGCTACAATATTGAAAAAATAGAAAAAAGAAAGTATGGTATTGAATAGTTTAAAGAATGCCTTTGGTTTTGGCAGTGCAGGTCTAGGCCTGCCTAGCATTCAGACAGTGAGAACAGGTCTGAGAATGTATGTTTTTTGTGCATTGTTGTGAATGCTTTAGCGTTCACTAAAATTGTTGAAAATTTCGGAAACATTCAAAGACAAACTGCATTAATGAAGATTTCTGAAATCAAAGCCCATGAAAAATATAATTTCCAACCCTTTTAAAACAGTACATAGTGTTTTCAAAATATTTTTCACTTCTGACAAACACAGAAAGTAATAGGTTTCCCAAGCAAATTTACAATGGAACTACCAGACACATAAAACAAGGACCATAGAAAAAACAGTAATTCAGTTTCACGTTTCATAAATGTTTTTAAATTGATATTTTTTCCCAATATACAAAAAAAGATTAAATAAATACAAGAGGCAAATACAAATGTACTGATGTCTCTTAAATAGATTTTAAAGTGAATATATGGCAATGACTTAAAAGAAAATTTACTGAATATTACATACAGTATGCCTACCACTGGACTACTCAGGGATACAAATTACTTCATCTTATAATATACATTAACAATAAAGTAACCATCAACCAAGCTTGTAAGTCAATGCTTAAATCTTTAAAATTGTACAAAAAGAATCATTTTTATGTGTAACAAGAAACTGTGGCATATTGCATAATTGGGTGAGGAGGGGTTTAAAGGCTAACAGGGGAGACAGAAAACATTCAGAGCATAGTGCACACTGACAATACAATGATGCCAGCTTCCTTCTTATAAGTGACAAAATGCTATCTAGATTTTTCATATAAGAAACTTATTTTGTGCAGAATAATTCATCTCATTTAATTAATCTCAGATGTTTTTTATAACTTAATTACATAAGCTACTTCGTTATCCTCTGAATTCAGCACTGGTGTATTTCCAAAATTGATAGCCATGACCCAGGTTGAGAATCACTAATGTAATAGCATATAGATATTAGTGGTTTTAAAAAATAATTTATTAACATTATGTTTTCTATAATATATGCTTAAATGAATCTAGAATTTATTCTGTTTAATAACAGAATTATATAGTGTACTGTGAAAATCTAAATATTGTATACACACACATATAGACATCAATGCAGTAACTTTGAACAATTGTGTATTACACTGGAAATGACTCAAGTTAATTTTATCACTTACTGTATTATCTACATGTGTATGTTTTTAAAATGTACGAATCTGACAATCCATCAAATAGTCTTAGCAGTTAACAAGCATCTACTGAACTGAGGGCTGCACTGTGGCAAACTACCCCTGGGAGTCTGCATGTTCTCCCAGTGTCCACGTGGGTTTTTTTTTTTTTTTTTTTGGTGCTCTCCGATTTCCTCACACAGTACAAAGACCTGTAGGCATGATGGTTTGTCGATACTAAATTGGCATTCACTATACGAGGTCTGTCTATTAAATAACGAGCCTGTCACAATAATTCACTTTTATTTATATAACCATTCAAATGCTTGTCCCCTTCAATGTTCTCCCGATTCACAATTAAGCACCGATGCAATCTTGTTTTCCACTGGTCGAAGGCGTGCAGCAGATCAGTTTCTGTCAGCTGTTTCAACACAACTGACGTTTTCTTCTTTACTGCATCCATTCCATTGACTCGAAACGTGTTCCTTTAAGCACCGATTTCAATTTAAGAAAAAGAAAAAAGTCACAAGGTGCCAAGTCTGGCGAATATGGAGGATGTTCCGCGTAGTAATGTGTTTGTCGGTCAAAAACTGCTTCCCAGAAAGTGCTGTGTAAGAAGGAGCACTGTCCTGATGAAGAATTTTTTTTATCTGAGCTTTGTCAAAACTTCCTCATAATAATGCCGATTCGCTGTTGTGCCTTCTGGGACCCATTCTGCCAAAATTACACCTTTCATGTCAAAAACACGGCTTTGAATTTGGACTTGCTTTGACGAGCTTTTTTCATTCTTGGTGATGACAACGTTTTCCAGTGCTTTGACTGTCGTTTTGTTTCAGGATCATACGCGTGCTCCAAGATCCAGGTTTCAACACATGTGATGACTTTTTGAAAAAGGTTCGGGTCCGCTTCAACTTGCTGCAGAATGTCGGTCCAAACTTATTGCGGCACTCTTTTTGTTCTGGTGTGAGAACCCTGGGAACTACCTTGGCATAAACTTTTTTCATATTGAGATCCTCACGCAAAATTTTCCACGCAGTGTCTTTGTCAATGTTTATGGTTTCAGCTATCATTCGGACGCTGAGTCGACGGTCCTTTCGAACCATCTGTTTAATTTTTTCTACATTTTCTTCGGTTCTTGAAGTAGAAGGTCGTCCAGGGCGCTCATCGTCTTCCACGTTCTCACGTCCTTCAGTGAATCTTTTGTGCCACTCAAACACACGTGCACGAGACATGCAGTATTCCCCATAAGCCCCAGTAAGCATTTGAAAACATTCAGTTGGTGTTTTGTTCAGTTTTACTAAAAATTTCAAATTGACACGTTGCTCAATTTTTAAACTTAGCATGATTCCGGCAACAAAGGGAAATACAACTGCATTTAACGGCGATTGACAATCAACTAAACGGCAGAGAGTGTTGACGTTTGTCGTGCAGGTTTGGACAGGTTTAAACCTGCATGGCAAGTGCTCATAATCAGTTCTCACTGCTTTGTGTCTCGTTATTTACTGTAATAGACCGACTATTCTACGTATGTTCACCCTGCGATGGGCTGGGCTGTCTACCTGTCCATGAGTTTATCCTGCCTTGCACTCGATGCTTGCGGTGAATGGATTTGGCTTCCCAGCTCAGGTTTGAAAAACGAAACGACGCGTGTTCAGTTTCAAACTGCGATGAGCTATGCCTGTCCCGGAAGAGCTATGAGAACATAGTGTTGACCCGTCTCTGGATGGAGTGCAAGAATTCTTTCACATGGCACACTCAAATACCCATCTACAGTCACACTCAAATCACACCGTGCATATCAATTCTTAAGACCGACTTCACAATTTGTTAAAATACAATCTGTCATGTTCAAATTATTCTGCTCAATGACATCAGAGCTGAAACGTATAGTATCAGGAACTTAATCAAAGCAGTGTTTAAAAATTCTCTGCGTATGCGTGCACGACTTCAACTTTTTTATGCTACAGCAAAATGTAAATATAGTTTGTGAAAATATTCAAAGTAAATATATTAATAACCTTCATTGTTTGCGACGTTGACCGATCTTACGTAAATAAGTCAATCAAAATAAATGCATTGCGCGTATACTGTATATATATAATGTTTTACTGGAAGAAGTTAAACTTGAAATATTTGGATGGGGTTTACACAAAATATCAGCAGATGTGAAATATTTTAACATTACTTATAAAACAAAAGCCGGACATGAACCGCAGGTAGCACGCCAGCGCAACCCGCTGAAATTCCCTCACTTCACGCGCCTTCTTTGAAAAGCGATAGGCGGTGTCAGGATGCAGTGTCTCCGCCCAGACCCTATAAAGACTAACTGCTTCGCTGTTCTCCTCCATTCCCACCTTCTCTAACCGAGCACCTTGACGTCGGAAAGAAGGAGCACATTTCAAAGATGGTAAGGCCGGTGTTTTGTCTTCAGACTTACCGAGATGTTGTAGTAACTTGTTCAGGATTGAAGGCGTGAGTTTTATTCGACAGTCCGCGCGTTTTGCGCGGCAGTATGTAGAGTAGGCCCGTTACATCGCTACTTTCACATTCATGTGCGCTCGTTTAACTTGGGCGGATTTCCCGCCCACGCTGCAAGGTCTTACGAGCCGCTGAATGTTGAAACGTGGCCGTAAAGCGGGCTCACTGTTGTAGCCGATTCGATAGCCTTTTAAACAAGATTGTTGGGCGGTATTATATATAATTTTTTTTTTTTTTTTTTACTAAAGACTTGTAAAAAATTTTAAGCACGTAAACCGAAAGGCAATTCTTTCATATAGCCGATTAACATTACAAAAACTTATTAAATCTTCAATCGGGTATCTTGCAGGCGTTACGCCCTAGCAGTAAAGGTGCACGCGGACCTTTTAGGCCCTGGTTGAAACTGATGTGCGCGCTGCCTGATCCCATGATGGCGAATGACGTAGTTAATGGGTGTGTAGTGGCAATTGAGAAGTGGGGGTAGGGTAATTCGGATTTCGGCGGGCTTGTGTTTTTCTCGAGTGCCTGCGTTGGAAAAGGGTTCACATATTCGACTGCGGTTGAAGAAAGCTGCACCCCGCTCTGTTCTGAAATTGATTTGTGATGCGTAACTGTCGAGTTTAAATTGAGAATGTGGAAAACGCCCTTGTCCTCGTCCCTTTCCTTTAGGCTTCGTCTGGTTGCGAGTATCGCCTGTGGCGAGCCACACACGTACAAATCGTCCTTTTTGAACCGTTCATTTCGGCGAATTCATCGATTTTAGAGTACGATCGAGTCGATTCAGTGGCGCTCGGCGAGTGTGTTAAAGCGCGCGCATGTAGTGCGTGACGTCTGCGACGCCTCGTTTCGCTGACGCTGGTAGATGTGTAAAGCGCATGTGCAAGAACCGCCCGGGTCTCGACCCGCTTCACTTTTGTAATTTTTGAACTAGGTAACCGTATCGGCGATCGAAAACTTATCACTGGTTCTCAAATTTATCATGCAAGTACAATACAGTAACGCATTGGAATGTATTTTGTTCTGTACAATTCGTTATTGGAATAGTTTAAAACTACATAAATTAATATTTTTTTTCTCATTGAACAAGCTTTTCGCGAAACCGAACCCAGTGATCAATTACCTAATAACTATTTGCTTTCGCATATGTTTGTGTCAGACTGTACTGGACATGTATCATTTGATGATTTCGTTCAAACTGAATCGTTAACCACGAAGTGGTTGCACGATTTTCATTCATTTTGAATCGTGAACAAATTACCAACATCTGAGTCACGCGAATCTGTAACAATATCTTATTTAATTATGCATCTTAACTATGTTGACCTATTTTTGTATATTGGAAACGGGACAATGCCATACATGTATGTAAAATGTATATTCGCAAAATGTGTGAATTATTGAATTTGTGGTGCAATTGGTAAAGTGAACCGAAATTACTATTAGGAGTGTAGGTTAGACAATTTGTATGTATTGTAAAATACGTGAGTTATAGGTTTGGTTGTAATGGAAGGTGTACAGCATGATGCTCACAGCAATTTTTAGTTGTTGGTTACAGATGCACAATTTTGCTTCTTTCTCATCCTAACAGTTCCAATGTTTTAGGTAGATTTTAGGCAGTGTATGGAGGCTTGGGACTGCAAATGGATAATTACCTAGATCCTAAAGAATTTAAAGGAGTAACTATTTTTCTCCCTATCCCAACCCCCAGTGCTTTAAATATTTGTTTCTGTTGCTTTAGTCCCACCCACCCCCATATAGACTGCATTTCAAGTATTTGACTGATGTGATACATTTTAGTGCAAAGAATAGTTTTCATGATTTTTTTTTTTTTTTTTCCTTTTTAGCGTGAGTGTATTTCCATCCATGTTGGCCAAGCTGGAGTCCAGATGGGCAATGCCTGCTGGGAGCTGTACTGCTTGGAGCATGGGATCCAGCCAGATGGTCAGATGCCCAGTGATAAGACCATTGGGGGTGGAGATGACTCCTTCAATACCTTCTTCAGTGAGACTGGAGCAGGAAAACATGTCCCTAGAGCAGTCTTTGTGGACCTGGAACCTACTGTAGTTGGTAAGTTTAATCCGTTGACATTCTCTTCATATTGCTGTCTTGTTTGTATAGCCAAACAAAATCAATATTACATTACAATGCCAATATTCTACAGTACAGTAGTTGGTTTTTTTTAATGTCTAAAGAAAATCCATTAAAATCCAGTGTTTACATACACTTGTCACAATTCTTCAAAGGATGTATTTGATAAAGCTTGGGCTAAGTGTAAGGAGTTGTAATATGGTATTGTCTGGTTTTGATGAAGCTTATTGAAAGTAATGAGTAGTGGGTTTTTGTTTTTTTAATCTTGTTTTACTACCAAGAGCACTTGCCCGTTTGGTGCAAGACAAACTAATCAGTGGCCACAATGCTGTCACATAATTCACCCATCTGTAAGCACATTTAGACTGACTGAATACTTTGTTTTCGTGGAGATGATTTGATATGCATAATAGTTTAAATGTGTGACTTTGCTGTTATAGTTAAACACTAACATTTAGGAGGGCTAAATATTGTTAATTGCAGATGAAGTCCGTACAGGAACATACCGACAGCTTTTCCATCCAGAGCAGCTTATTACAGGCAAGGAGGATGCAGCTAACAACTATGCCCGTGGACATTACACTATTGGCAAAGAGATAATTGATTTAGTGCTGGACAGAACCCGTAAGCTGGTAAGACCCCCTTTTTTTTTTTTCCTCCCATGCTCAATGTTGGTAGAGATTTTTGTGGGAGGTGATTTTAAATTTTGTGCAAGCGCCTCTAATGAAGTTGTTTGTTTCAGGCTGACCAGTGTACAGGTCTTCAAGGCTTCCTCATCTTTCATAGCTTTGGTGGAGGCACTGGCTCTGGCTTCACCTCCTTGCTGATGGAGCGCCTATCTGTTGACTATGGCAAGAAGTCCAAGTTGGAGTTTGCCATTTACCCAGCTCCTCAAGTATCCACAGCTGTCGTGGAGCCCTATAACTCCATCCTGACCACCCACACAACCCTGGAGCATTCCGACTGTGCTTTCATGGTAGACAATGAAGCCATATACGATATCTGCCGCAGAAATCTGGACATTGAGCGCCCCACTTACACCAACCTGAACCGTCTGATTGGCCAGATTGTCTCCTCCATTACAGCCTCCCTCCGTTTTGATGGTGCCCTCAATGTTGACCTCACTGAGTTCCAGACCAATCTGGTGCCTTATCCCCGTATTCACTTCCCTCTGGCCACCTATGCCCCAGTCATCTCTGCTGAAAAAGCCTACCATGAGCAACTTTCAGTAGCAGACATCACAAATGCTTGCTTTGAGCCAGCCAACCAGATGGTCAAGTGTGACCCACGTCATGGGAAATACATGGCCTGCTGCCTACTGTATCGTGGTGATGTGGTGCCCAAAGATGTCAACTCTGCCATTGCTACTATCAAGACCAAGAGAACCATCCAGTTTGTAGACTGGTGTCCCACTGGCTTCAAAGTCGGTATCAACTACCAGCCTCCTACAGTAGTCCCCGGTGGTGACCTGGCTAAGGTACAGAGGGCAGTGTGTATGTTGAGTAACACTACTGCCATTGCAGAAGCCTGGGCCCGTCTGGATCACAAGTTTGATCTCATGTACGCCAAGAGGGCCTTCGTTCACTGGTACGTTGGAGAGGGAATGGAAGAAGGAGAGTTCTCGGAAGCTCGTGAAGACATGGCTGCTTTGGAGAAGGATTATGAGGAGGTGGGAACAGACAGTGTGTGTGAAGATGATGAGGAAGGTGAAGAATATTAAATATTTCAAGAAACATTCCATGTCATTTGACATACAAAGTTCACTGCTTTATAGTGCCTTGATTTGACATAATCAGTTTATTCTGAATATTTGCAATAAATGGTTTTTAAAGTTTCTCTGTGGTGTGTTTGTTTTGTTTCTCTCCTCTTCCTTCAACCCCACAGGATACAAATGGAGGTGAATCAAATTTAACAACAGTCCAAGAGGGCAACTTTTTGTTTTAGGGCTGAATTTCTATAGAATAAATCATTTTACTGAGCCTGCAGTCTAAGGTATTCAAGGTGTTTGTTTTTTGGGGTAAGCAGCTTACCATGACTGAGTGGAAAGTGAACATTTCTTTGTATACATTCACTTAGGATTATATGGCTAAAGTATACCCCAGTATGTTGTGCTATAAATGTGTAATTGAGCTTGGAGTGTGACGTTGTGTACACTACTATAAAGTGGTGCCAGGTTTCCTGTTGGGGTTAGGGATGTGAAAGTCTTTTACACAAAACCAAAACTTAGCAATTACAGAAGTTCTTGGGTATCTGATTCTGGCTGGTTTTCATGTGTAGATTAACAAAACATGGGGGGGGGGGTTGCATGCATACACACACAGTACGGGTATGCATTTTGCAGCACATTTTTATGTATACAAATGACAAAGCATGCCAAATGTGCCCACAAATCATTGGGTGAGAGAGATGTTTGTAATCTGACTAGGAACTCCTTTTTAACTCTTAGCATAGCAGTGAAATGGTGTAGGACAGTAAACATCTGTATTAAAAGGAAAAGCCGGTGTTTCAACAGTTGTGTGACTTGCTGGGTAAGGGCAAGTTGAAGTAGTGAGGGACCACTGAACGCAAAGCTGCCAAGAACCTTTTTCAAGTGTGACTATACCATAGACTTCTTTGGAGTTCAGTTAATGTTTTCTTTTTTTTTTTTTTTATAACCTCTCCACACCCCCAGCAACTGCTACCAAAAAGGTTCTGGCCATTTCTTGAGGCAACCAAATGGGGCTTTTGTCACACTTGCACTTCCTCCGAGTTCATCTATGTGATGTGCTTCTGTGTGGTTTTTATACAAAAACCACTGCATGGGAACAAGACCCCAGCACAGCAAGTACTTGGCACAAATCCGGAACAATCCACGTGTGTGTGTGTTTTGTTTTCCTCCTCCTAATCAAGCTGAAGTGTTGTCTATTGAATTTAAACAAAGCAGCTCCGTATTCTATCTAGTTATTTAGGTTGGTCGTTGGCAGCCTTGCACGAGGGCAGATGGCTTTACTTGCATAAAATTATGGGGTATGATATGGAGTACAATAAGGGTGGCTGGCTTTTGGCAGGGAGTTTTAATCTGCTGTTTAATGCAAGTCTTGGGGAGTTTGCCAGCAAGTGGTTTCTGCAGCATAGCACACCCAGTTACGTAGCCTGTTGCCTGCAGTGCTCCTTGACAACCAACTGTACGTTCCTCTCCACCAATAGGTAAAGTACACAACATGAGGGCTTTGGGTCTCAACAGGTACAGATTTTGTTCAAAAGGTAGGTGGCATGGTCTCCCGAGAAATGGCTGCTAACTGGGGGGGGGGATCAGTTTTGAGATTTTTGGTAGGAATTGTCAATGCTAGGTGAATGATGTCCATATCTGAATTTTTTTTTTTTTTTTTTTTTTTTAACCCATCTTTGCAGATGAAATGCCAAGTGTTAAGTTTCACTGCATCATATTTGTAGTGAAGTGTGCATTCATCACTAATACTTGTACATTAGCTCATAAATTTTGAACTTGCCTTATTTGCAATGTATTTAATCAAATTGATTGTGATATGAGCTCTTTTATTCAGCTTCCCTTTGGTTTGCAGGAATTAAAGTGATGTTTGCTCAGCATGTGAGCTGTTACTTCCTCTACTCGACCACACTTGCATTAACAGTGTATGGTCAGTGATCTTGCATGGCTTAACACCTCCTTGCAGTATGAATTGTTCAATCTTTAATAATCTGCCATTAGAGTATACCAATACCCTGCTATCCTCTTCTGTGGTTTTGTTTTCTTCTCTTTGGATCGGACTTGGTTTGTCCTGAATATTACCTGTGTCTACTCCTCTTTTAGAGGATGGCATGGAGGAGGCAGTCATCTATGAAGGTACATTTCGAGGAGATGCCAGCACCTCCAGCTGAGGGTCGCTGGGCTGTGAATTGGCAGACCTGGTCCAGGTGTGTTTTAGAGAGGGGGTATGTACCCCTAAGATGGTGCTGGAGGGGACTCCAGACCACACCAGCGGAGATAAATGGGTCACCAGAAGGCTTAATGCGTTTACATGAAGGAACAAACAATAGTATAAAATTAAAAATGCATAGTGATGAAAATTCTTATAACAGGGATACATTTTTAGGGAAGAGAGCAGAAAAGGTGGTGGGTTTGCTGTTCTGTAAACGGAATTTAAACAAGCTTTCTTCAGCTGGACAATGAGCTCTTATTGAGAACATCTAGCTTCAGCTGGAAAGCGTTAGAGATAAAGGCCTTATTTTAGGGGTGTTGTCATACTAGACCTCCCAATGCAGGCAGTAATTTCAGTGCACTTTTTAGTAATATTAAGACAGGTTTACAGGGGGATATTCTAGTCATGCAGGACTTTAACTACCCAAATATTAACTGCTAACCTCACAAGAGCAGGAGCATTTGGTAGTATCCAGGAACGGTTTTGTATATGGTATGTTAAAGCATCAACACAGGAGCGGATGCCCGTTTGGATTTAGTCTCTTGTAATAGAATTGACGGTGTAGAGGTGATTGAGCCACTAAGGTCCAGTGACCATAATACAGTTCTCCGTGTTTTGAAAGAGTGGGGATGAAAAGACTAAAACTGTTAAGTTTAACTTTGGTAGAGCAAATTTGAGCACACATGAGGCAAGTGTGGAAACAGTCGAGGAGCAATTGAACATGCCCAAATTTTGGTATTAGTAGGAAATTAAAAAAAAAAAAAAAAGCACTCCACAGTGGTTTAATAAAGAGTTAAATAGAATATGCCAGTCATTTTCTAAACTGCTTTGTCCTGAGCAAGGTTGGTGGATGTGCTGGAGCCTGTCTTGGAAACAATAGGATGCAAGGCAGGAACAAACCCTGGGCGGGGCACTAGTCCATTGCAAAGCAGACACGCATATAAACACACACCATCCATGCACTCAGTTGAATTTAGTAGCGCCAGTCTTCCCTACGTGCAGGTCTTTGGACTGAGAGGAAACCCATGCTGACACAGGAAGAACATGCAAACTCCATGCAGGGACAACCCAGGATGCAAACCCTGGTCTTCTTACTGCAAGGCAGCAATACTACCACTGTGCCCCCCACTATATAAGGTATTTAAGACTAATAACTCCAATGTGAATTGTAAGGCGGGCGGCACGGTGGCGCAGTGTTAGTGCTGCTGCCTCGCAGTTAGGAGACCCGGGTTCGCTTCCCGGGTCCTCCCTGCGTGGAGTTTGCATGTTCTCCCTGTGTATGCATGGGTTTCCACCCACAGTCCAAAGACCTGCAGGTTAGGTGGATTGGCAATTCTAAATTGGCCCTAGTGTCTGCTTGGTGTGTTTGTGTGTGTCCTGTGGTGGGTTGGCACCCTGCCCGGGATTGGTTCCTGCCTTGTGCCCTGTGTTGGTTGGGATTGGCTCCAGCAGACCCCCCGTGACCCTGTGTTCGGATTCAGCGGGTTGGAAAATGGATGGATAGATGAATTGTAAGGCAGATTAAAATATGAGGGCAACCATTAAAGACAGTTGGAGAGCCAATAAGCCAAAAGATGACCCAAAGAGATTCAGTATTTTAGAAGTAAAAGAACAGTCAAGGGGGAGGCGACATACACCAGGACCAGTGAAGGGAAATTAAAAATTACAAATAGATGGGCAGCAGATGCTCAGATTTCACATTTTTCTGCAGTCTTCACATAGTTAAATGGGAATACTAAGGAGGTACTGAGTGATTTGGAAATTGTAGAGGGAGAAGTACAGCTCAGGTTGAAATGGGACAAAATCATTCGAATCACCAAGACCAGATATTTATCCTCAAGTTCTAAAGGAGGTTAGCCAGAATGAATGTATATAAACCTGGGACACACATTTTTAACAAGTCACTGTGGAAATTCTGAAGGACTGGAAAGTGGCAAATATCATTGTTATATAAAAAGGGGGATCGGGCACATCCGAGCAGCTATAGGCCAGTAAGCTTGATGTGCATCACTGGAAAATTAATGGAAGGAGTTAAAGATAACGTTGAGCAACACATGTCAAGTACAGGCATTTTTCTGAACAGTCAGCATGGGTTCAGAAGTGGGAAGTCGTGTTTTACTAACAGTTTTATGAGGAAGTAACAAAAGGATATGATCAAAGTGAAACGTATTATTTATCTGGACTTTCAGAAAGCATTTGTTTAGGTGCCACATTAGAGGTTGGGCAATCATCTAAAAGAAGTTGGAGTTCAGGGTGTGGTGTGCAGAATTGGCTCAGACACAGGAAGCATCGGGTTATGGTGCGAGAAACATCAGAATGGGCTGATGTTAAAAAAGCTGAGCCTTTTCAGTTTAAGCTAAAGAAGATTAAGAGGAGACAAAATTGAAGTGTTTATAAACTTATGAAGAGTATTAGTACATTGGACTTCAGAGACTTTCAAAACTAGACTAGATTTTATTTTGGAAGAATTAAGCAGATTGGACCAGCAAGTGTTGTCGGGCTGAATGGCCTTTTCTCATCTATAATGTTCTAATGACTGTTGTCCTTTTTGAAAGAGCGTGTGAGGTGGTATTAAAAATGGAGTACAAGTCGGCTTATTATTCATTTGGAAATGAGTGAATGTCAACTAGTTCAAACATGAGTACATACAGTAACACTAAGTCGTTATGCAAGAATATGAAAAAAAGGAATCTTTGCAAATGAGGAGCCAAACAGACATTAAGGATATTACTGGTGTGATTGGAGCAGCAAATTGATGTATAAAGTCAAAACAGTTGGGCTGTTATAAACTGTATGTGTAGGCTTAGATAATGTTTTGAAATGGTGAGAGAAGCTAGTTGAGCAGGATTGATGACTTGTAGATTTGAATGACAGATAACCCAACAGTTTTGCAAAAACACAATAGCTGATTTGATCAACTGTGTTGTCTGTGAATATTTCACTGTGAGTAACCAACCAAACACTACTTTGTTTTTGTTATTGCTAGTCTTGTCTACAGCAAAGCAAATGAGTAGCTGATGATTTATGAAATGCAGTCTTAACTGTTAAAATTCATGTCAGTCCCTTGCCTTATTTCCTTTATTTTTCATACATTACCTGCTAAGTAAATGGTCTGTGATGTACTAGTTCAGATCATTCTGTTTAAAATGCCGAAAATTGGTTAAGCTTTTGTTCATTGGAAATATTACAGATTGTAGTCACAAGTGAGCAGCAGATGTTGCAGTCTGTCAGATCTGGGACAGACTTTCCCCAGGGTTATAGTTCTGCTCAGTGCTGCCAGGATAGGCTCTGGCCCACCACACCTCCAAAGTAAGCAGGTTGAAGTATTTGAATTTCTTCATCACACGGTGTGTAAAATACAGTAGCCCTCTCATCTTGGCTAAAAGTTTGGAGCGACTTAAAAACAAATCCTGCCCAACTAGCATGAGCTAGAAGCACTTTGACCACGGGGAAGGTGTTATATGACTAAAATCATATCTCACAAGTGTCTTTAGTTTTTGGTCAATGGTTTCTGTGGACCTGTGTGGACTGTATGCATCTTACTTGTGGACAATTGTCTCCAGCAGGGCGCGCTTGCTGTCTGGGATTGTGTTCTTTCTTGCATGCAGGACATACTTGAATCTTATATATGTTAAGGGTGAAGCCCAAAAATGGGATAAATCTAACATTACCCAGGTGAAGCTCACATTATCCAAAAGACCTGGGTAAAGCCGGAATAAAATATGAGTTTCTAACTTTACCCGGGTAATCTTAGGTTTATCTACCCAGATTCTATCCATCCATCCATCCATCCATCCATTTTCCAACCCGCTGAATCCGAACACAGGGTCACGGGGGTCTGCTGGAGCCAATCCCTGCCAACACAGGGCACAAGGCAGGAACCAATCCTGGGCAGGGTGCCAACCCACCACAGACCCAGATTCTAACAAAATGTTATTTCCAATTCCAGCTTTACCCAGGTAATGCTAGGTTTATCCAGTTTTCTGAATTTACCCATAACATGTGGAACAGAAAAGATATATATGTGTGAAAAGCAGGTATCATAGAATGTGTGACATTTTTAGGCAAAGCATGAAATGCCTGTGTTACTTTAATAAGCTATACACTTAGGCATTGTATAAAATACCTAGGCACTATACAGAACAACAAATACTATTTAGGTAAAGTGTGAAAAGTGAGTCATGAGAAGGCCTTTATTTAAAATACATGTATGAAAATGAACAAAGAAATACACAATACATTGTATAGGACTTTCTTACTGAAAAAAACTACTTGTTGCAATAAGGACGGCTAGAATGGAATTTTGAATTGGATTTATAGTAATTGTCTTTTTCACATGAGTACTTCATATTTTGACACTTGTTCTTGAACATACACCTAACAAAACTTTGACCCTCTTCCTGTGGACTGAGCGATAGCAGCTGATCAAAGAGGTATTTCGTGATCAGGGACATTGGTCACTAGCAGAAGTATTGCATAGAATGCCTAGGAAATGTTTGAAATTTTAATCGTTTCATACATTGACGTCCCATTTTTGGCATTCTGTAGATTTCCTAAGCATTCTACACAATACCTAGTTTCACACATTGACGATAACATATATATTTAACTTGCTTTAAAATGTAACTTTCACTGCCAATATACAGTGTAGTATAATTATTTATATATGCATATCCAGGCCGATGAGAAGTCATTTTAGCAGTGCAATCATCATCCAGTTCTTCAGTGGGAATGCTGCTGATTGTACGCCCAGTTTAGCAGAATGCAAGGCATCGTTTTGCAGACAGCTTCTGGCTGATAGATTGTTCCTCTTCATTATAAATACTCAAACATTTTGCATATTTAGTGAGCTTTTTATGAAACTTACCAGGTATGGATAACTACCATCTGAGCTATGTTATATAGGGACTGTGCCCTTCTAATACCCAAACAGCATCTTTTTTTTTCCTATCTGTACGCTGTGCACCTGCTCTATTCACTGATGGCCTCTGCCTGAAAGTGATGAGTCAGGCCTGCTTTAATCAACCAAAATCCCTGCCTGAAAGAACTATCCCATGGACTGTAAATAGCAGAGCAGACAGTGGTCCCTGGTCATATATTGATCATCTCCAAACAGGGCACATCAGCACATTTAAGTATCCTGTCTGAGTTGCCTCCACTTGTTTCTGTCCATCTCCCTGTCAGGTTCTTTCCATCAGCTGATTTAATCAAATAATGTGTTTGGAATGATGATGGATAATCAATAGTGCCATCAGCAGTATGTCTCTTCAGCGGTGGGAATGTCGATCACGTTGAGAGGTTTACTTACCTCAGCAGTGACAATCATGTTTCCCATGACTCTTCCTATGAAATCAGTAGACAGGTTGGGAGAACATGGGGGGTCATGAGGTCACTGGGAAGGGGTGTGTGGTGCTCCTGATATCTTTGCTAAAGGACAAAGCTCTGAGTCCTGCTGCTCCCTGTTTTGCTATATGGTTGGGAGACATGAATGCTATGAAGTGATCAGAGATGAAGTCCAGACTCCTTCAGTGACTGTGTCTCTTCAGAGAATCCTTGGGTGCTACTGGTTTAACTTTGTGTTGAATGAGCGATTTCTCATGGAGTCCTGAATGAGGCACATTACTTGCATTGTGAGGGAGCGAGGGTGATTTGTCTGACAGGATCCTCATTGCTGAGGACCTGAATAGCTGGACCAGGCTAAGGGGACGCCCATTGTAACACCTGGTTGCTGCGAGATAGATGGTCCAGTCTCAGCCTCTAGAAATGACTATGTGTCTACCTTTTTGACAACCAGGATTCTGAGCTGTTTCGACGTGTGGTGGGTGCAGCAACAGGCTGTACCAGTGAATGCTCCCCAATCTGATCTGACCTGGAATAAACTTCACCAATCACTGTGGCACACTTCAAACCTTTGGTTACAACAGTACAAACTGGTGAAATGGAAGAGTGAATTGAAAAAGGGTACTCTGTGTACTGTGTTGTGTTTTTAAAATGAACTATGGTGCTCCAAGCGTTATTTGAATTTCTCTGTACTGCTCTTATTGCACAAGTTACATGGAGACAATTAACCAGCCATAGACTCTGTGATTCAGTGCCTAGAAGGCTGGGCTGACCAACTCATAACTGTGAAATACCTCTAACCCACTGTCAGAATTTTCTGACTATTACCTCATTGTGATTTCTGTTTCTAGTCAAAATGAATCATAAAAAGTTGAACCAACATTCACATTTATTTTGCAAAACCTGCATTTTATTTTCCTTCCACTTTTAAGTCCTAGACATTGTAATAGTTAGCAACAGCTCCATTGCATAAGGAAGGTAAAGAAAGAACACACAAGTTGACAAACTTTCTAAAAGCTGTATGTAAGCTGAGTACTCCAGGGGCTGTTAGTAACCTAGCAAGCTCTCTTCCCAGACAGAAGTATCTTAAACACTACATGACAGATATATATAGTGTGTGTATTCAGAAGCACAGCATATATGAATATATGTATTTTTTTATATACTAGGGGGCCTCGCCTCTGCTCACTTCACTCATCAACCCCTTTCCCCCCAGCCAGTGCTACATGCCGTTGTGAAGAGGTGGGCTGAACACACCCCAAGGAGACGCATCCGCTCCTCCGAAACCCCTCTTAAATGGCGATACAATAGGAAACAAATACATTTTTTTTACCTCCTCTTTGCTTGATCAGCTGCTGGCTTGCTGCTGCAGTCATGCCACATGATCTGCATTTCGTGCGGTGCTTTGAACATTTAAAAGCCTGTACAGCACCTGTCCTTTTGACTCACTGCCTTGTCTCTCTTCTCCCCCAGACATCCTCAAACACTATGCAATCTCTTTTTGCTGTTCTGTTATTTCCCGGTATAGTATTTTCCATTTGTTTGCGCTAATGCAATCTTTACTCTCATTTTTTTTGCGACTTTTGAATTTTCCTACTTCCATTATCTCTAACCCGCTCTGCATGTGTATCACAGGACTCGCTTTCAAAGGTTGTATGACGTGACTTGTCCGCCTCGCGGAGCGTGAAAGTGTCTCTCTGTCTATTTGTCTCTCTTCCAAAGATCACATCTTGTCGCAAGTTTTTCTTTTTATAATAGAGAGATATCTTTCTATTATATAAAAAAATCTTGGGACTAGACAAGACTTTTTCAGAGAGACACTTTCACGTCACGCGAGACGAGACTTTGTGCTAAGAGATTTAACCATGCCCGGGGTCAGAAATAAAAGCCAAAGAGTAGACAAAGTAGAACGTTGTAAAGAGGACCAAAAACATTGGCGCGGTACACATGCAAAGCAGGTTAGAGATAATAGATGTACGAAAATTTGAAAGTCTCAAAAAAATGATAGTAAAGATTGCATTAGTGCAAACAAATGGAAAATATTACTCGGGAAAATAACAGCACAGCAAAAATAGATCGAATATATTGTTCGGATTTAAACTTTAAGTCGGAGACTTGTAGATCGTCTAATTTGTGTTGCCATCAGGGAAAAGTAGTGTTTCTTCCCAATGAAGAGGAGTTTCTGTGAGAATGAAAAGATTTGTTGTTTGGTGTAAGTGAAATCCACATACACTGTCACGCTTGGGTCACAGAGTTACACAGATACACAGGAGATTTTAGAGGCAAAAACATTATTCAAACACTTCAAACAAACATAAGTCTCTTTCAGAACGGAATCGAGCTCCATGTGTAGTCGGAGGGGACTGTTCCATCTCTCAATTAAAAGAATTAAAAATCTTCCTCTTCAATTGGGTGCACCTCGGGAGCGGGACCCCCAACAGGAGCAGTCTGGGGGAGAATAGAGACAAGGCAGTGAGACAAAAGAACAGCTGCTGTACAGGCTTTTAAATGTTCAAAGCGCACGCGAGATGCAGATCATGTGGTACGGCAGCAGCAGCAAGCCAGCAGCTGATCAAGCAAAGAGGAGGTTAAAAAAAAAAACTGTACTTGTTTCCCATTGTATCACCATTTAGGAGGGGGTTTTGGAGGAACAACCGCGTCTCCTTGGGGTGAGTTCAGCCCCCCTCATCACAACGCGAGTGGCAGAGACGCGAAGTGGCTGGAGCGTAGCACAGGCCTTTGGTGAGCATATAAATGCAAACTTGACTCATTCTCTCATTAGCAAAAGGACCATTTCCTGTTTACTTAAAAAGCTGAAATTTGCCAGTATTGCACATCTAGGGCAGTAGGCATCCACTAAGAAAGGACATTTCGATATATCCTTATTTAGAAGTAAAACCCAACTACAAAATAAAAAAAACTAACGAAATACCACAAAGTCTCAAAAATGCCTTTAATGATTTGATTGAAATTTTGTGACATTATAGAAAATGAAAATTAGCTGGACTGTTTTTTTAATTTGCTGATATTTCTTAATATCTGTGCTGACAAGGGGCTTTATGCAAATGAAGGATGCGGTAGAAAATAATTGATGTTCCATGTGAACAGCACCCCTACCCAATAGGGTGGATGGGTGACTGAAGATGGTGTCCTGGAACAGAAAAAAGATGCATGATCAGGTTTGGTGTATACAGTCAGGTCTGAAACACAAGGTGAAAGTACAGTGAAGGGCAAGGAATGCTCAATGGTGAGCAAGCAAGCGCATTATAAACCTCTAGTGCTGGTGACAGGCGCTATAGCTGTGAACACTAGAAGTGAAATGGGAGAGAGATATATGTAGAGGCAGAAGTGGCATCCTCAGGCACAAGAGCAGTGTGGACGAACAGCAACCCATATGAGCTACTCCACTGCAATATACACTCAAATCTACAGACTTTAAAAGGAGACCAATTCCTCCGAAATCTTTTACATTTACATCTGCGTCTGCTTATTTTGGGATGCCCCACACCCTTCCCTCACCAAAATTCTTTACATATACATTTGCTTCTGGGGACTTTAAAAAGAGACCACATGGAAATGTTGAGAAACACAAGAAGAAATATTTGAGTGTGAGATGTAAACAAGTGAAAATCGTAAGCATGTGATGTTTATAATAATGACATTATACACTCAAATTTCACATTATTCCTACAGATTACCCATTTCAATTCAAAAGAATACATATTCCTGTAAATTGCAATTTGAAATGACTATCAACAAAAACCAAGTCACTAGGAAGTGCAGAAATTGATCTAATGAGGGAGTGTTTTGTTATTGTGCATTGTTTACATATAGCATGTTGAAGAGTAGGCAGCTCCAGTGACCTAATATTAGTTCTTATTTGGCTGACACCTTTAACCAGGGTGACATACAACATTTGAGACACAATTAGTCACACAGTATCAATAGCAGGATTTGTCTAGGTCCAAAGCCTTAATCACACCACACTGCCTGCCAATAATATTAGCCCTTGGTTAAAAAAAAAATATTTATATATATATACTGCAATAGTGCTCAACAGGAAGTGCACCATATCAAAATGAGAATGAATATGTAATATGATCCCTAATTCTTTGCAAAGCGATCTTTGAAATATTCAAAATAATGACAGATGATACTACTGTTCTTGATATCTTTGATTTATATAAAAGGTACTTGCAGTTGGAGATCCACAAAGGGAGAAAAAACGAATCATGTATCATAAAATAGTTTTTATTCCTGAGCTTTCAACCCCTGTCAGGGGTTTTCATCAGAGGATAATGCTTAGACTTACAAGACGTATCACAGACCTTCTCTTCCATAAAAGGTACTATATAATGCTCGATTAGACTTATTGATTGTTGTGTGCAACACTTTGACAGGGTTAAAGGTATGAAAAGCACTATATAATATATTAATTGTAATATTACTTTGCACATTTCTTTTTGACATTTCTCAGAGCAAAAGGAACTATACAAAATAAACACTGATGCTAACATGGATTCTGATTTCATGGCCTGTTACTTTGTGCAGAGCCGTACGTTTAGAACGTACTGAATGTGAAGTAAAGCATAGTGAAATAATTCATCCTTAAGTATAGAAACAATTCAAGATTAAAAAGAAGAAGCATTTTTCCTCTTTTTGCCTTTTATTCTACGTGTATAACAACTTTTCTCTATTCTTGTGTGGACTGTTTGCTTGAATTTTTACTCAACCTTTTTAAAACTAACCTTTTTGGACTGAGAGATTTCTTTTGGCACGCGTCTGTCCCATCATTGATCCTGCTTTATTTACCAGCAGCTACACTAAAAGTTTGAAACCGTGTGCATCTTGGGTAATATGAAAAACATCCATCCATCCATTATCCAACCTGCTATATCCTAAATACAGGGTCACGGGGGTCTGCTGGAGCCAATCCCAGTCAACACAGGGTGCTAGGCAGGACACAAACCCTGGGCAGGGCACACACACACAAACACACACTAGGGACAATTTAGGATCACCAATGCACCTAACCTGCATGTCTTTGGACTGTGGGAGAAAACCCACGCAGACACGGGGAGAACATGCAAACTCCATGCAGGGAGGACCTGGGAAGTGAACCTGGGTCTCCTAACTGCGAGGCAGCAGCGCTACCCATATAGAATATGAATAGTGTATTATTATTTGTCCTTGATTATTTGCCCTGTGTTTGATTTTACAGCTTATAATGCCTGATTATTGTAAGCTGCCAAGCACCAATTAAACTAATCTCCGGTTTATTCCTTTGGCTTTATGCTGTTGTCACAAGCCCGTGGAATAAGATGCAAAGTGGCCACTCTCTGTATTTAAATCAATAGGCGCTTTGATAAGAAAAGCTAAAAAAACAATTTAACCTCATATAATTACTTGTGTTCCTGTTTTCAACTATTTACTGTATTCTCCTAGTTTGTGTTCAGGCAATTCCAATGGAGCATAATGGAAAAATGTCCATTCATCTTCTAAAGGACTTACCAAGTTCAGGGTTGCAGCAAGCCAGGACTTATCTTGGGAGAACTGGTCCAGAGCCAAGCCTAGAAGGATGCCTGCTCATCTCTCTCTCACACACACACACACACACACACACACACACACACACACACACACACACACACACACACATCAGGCCAGTTTACACTCACCTGACATACTTGTCTTTGGAGTGTCTGAGGAAAATCCATACATACTGTACACAGGTAGAACATTCAAAGTCTATGTAAATAGTACCTGGGCCTGAAATTTGAAGGGGGAGAGTTGCCCTGGTGCCACACTTCCTCAATATATTTTTAAATACAGATGAGTTAAGGAGAGAAACTGTTGTAAGACTGGTGGATTGAAATTATGACTGCATAGAAAGGAGGAGAAATATTACACTCCCTGCCTAACTCACATTAAGTAATTCACATCAAGCCATGTTGTGTGTTATTCTTCTGATATATTGGTGTTAGCAGTGGGATGCCAATCTATAGAAGCAGCACCGCATAATAAAGTTAACATTGCAGGACTGGTGATGTGACTTCTTCATCTCACAGCGAAGTATACTGGTGGTAACATTGGGAAGCTACTGGAACACTGTTGGAGTTAGGCAGGCTTAATAGTGGAAGTTCTTCTCTACAAATGTTGACGAATGGTTACGTTTAGGAAGAGAGGCACAGGCAGCAACATGGTACAAACTGCACATAAGAATGGACACCTGTATGTATATGTATATCTAAATCATAATTATAATAAAAAGGTATTTGTTGTATCTGTCAAGAGATTTGAGGGCATAGCTGCCTGTTTGCCTGCCTGTTGCAGGGACATACGTAAGTTGATAGCTAACACATAACTAAATGCAATTGTTCATTAAATTTAAAGTGTCATTTTTATTTTATTGTCAAGAAAGGTATTGGCCCACCAATGGCAAGCACACACCTTCACAGTTATTCTCATTACCATTTGGCTTTTCTCTCCCTTGAAGTAATTCTTTCTTAAGCATATCCCTTCAATTATTTTGTCTTTCTGACATGTTCTAATACTGTATATCCACTTTCATGAAACTCTTTAATAGATTACAGGTTATGGTTATTCGTTGCTCCTGATATAACATTATGCATCACTACTGAAAACTTCAGCTTTGCAGTACTATTTTAATATTTCCTAGGACTGTTACCCTGGAGCTCAAGCGTATTTTCCTTATCACGGTCGATCTTTTTCATAGATGTATTTTGCATTTCTTTAGAATAATGCTGGCTGGCTATCTGAGTGAACTGTATGACACTCTAAACAAACCGTCTCTACAAACAAAAGCCCCAGGGTCCTGACACCCCGAGAAGCTCCTAAGTTATTTTGCCTGGAGTGAAACAACAAGGTGCAAAGTTTGTGTCTCCGTGACTATACTGTCACACAGGGGTGGAGGCCTCGCAGCTTTCAGAGTCCAAACATCCTTTCCCAAGAAAGTCCTGCAATTCTTTGTATTATTATTACTGGGCTTTAAGGTAATTGTGTTTGCACCCAGGACCTACTTAAATGAATCGATCTATTAATTTAAATGGGGCGGCACGGTGGCGCAGTGGGTATCGCTGCTGCCTTGCAGTTAGGAGACCCGGGTTCACTTCCGAGGTCCTCCCTGCATGGAGTCTGCATGTTCTCCCCGTGTCTGTGTGGGTTTCCACCCACAGTCCAAAGACATGCAGGTTAGGTGCATTGCCGATTCTAAATTGTGCTTGGTGTATGTAGGCTGGCGCCCTGCCCGGGGTTTGTTTCCTGCTTTGTTGGCTGGGATTGGCTCCAGCAGAGCCCCCTGACCCTGTAGTTAGGATATAGCAGGTTGGATAATGGATGGGTGGATTAATTTACATGCATGACTCCATTTTGCTTCCATAGAGATGTCCCTTATTTTATCATTTCCAAATCAAAACGTCATCAAAATAGAAGAACATTAAGGTCCAAAATCAGACAAATAATAAAAAATATGTATGCCTGACCTTAGAGAGACGGTCCGTCACTTTTTGGAAATTGTTTCTCCTTAGCTCTTCTTATGCTATTATTTAGATTACAGAGTCGACTGTGAGTTTTCTTTTCTTGGTCATGAAAGCTTCTTTTACCCATTGATCCTACAATAGCAAAACACATACACATATACACAGGTCTTAACAATCTTCCATTCATATTCACTTCCATCATAGTCCATTTTAGGACTACAGGGGCTGGTGTCTTCCTTGGCAGCACAGAGTGTGAGATAGAGATCGACTATGACGGGGGTCCACTAACACGGGGCCACTTCAGGGTGTCCACTCAGCGTAATCTGTGTGTCTTTGGGTGTGGTTGGACAAGAAGAGAAAGACCAATGCAGACACAGGGAGAACATTCAAAGTTCACTCAGACAGTGTCTGGGCCAGGACCTAGGAATCAGTTTAAATTTATAGAAAGGGAGCTGAGGTTGAGTGATTTCGCGTTTCGGGATGGCGCACTCTAAACTGACTCAATCTGCCCAGGTTTGTTTTGCACCAAAGTTTGTATGGAGTTCAATCAAATGAAAGCCAGTACAGAAATGACAGCACTTGTCATCTTCATGTTTAAATTTAATTAATCACAATACCACAAATAAAAAAATAACCTGTTTACTTTTGTGAACTACTTTCACCTGTTGACAAAGGACATGGAAACATGTTTCCTTCAGTTTCTTCCTTTTTTAACCTTAAGTAAAACAATTACTATACAGCCAGATTACAGTTACAGTACATTAGAAATTTAAATGCATATATATGTCCATTTTTACCATATTTATATTTTTCAGTATAAGAGTTCACTTAATGCTATTGATTTTGCTGTGCAGTAAGTATGAATAACACTTTGCGTTTCCTGCCTGGGATTGGTTCCTGCCTTGTGCCCTGTGTTGGCTGGGATTGGCTCCATCAGACCCCCGTGACCCTGTGTACGGATTCAGCGGGTTGGACAATGGATGGATGGATGGACAAATTGACAATGCAAGAACATATTTTTGCAATAATAAACTTTCTTTGAGGAATGATTTTCCTACAACACAAGAGATCATTTCCATTAAAAAAAAAAAACATTTAATCATGAAGGAAAGAAGAACTGTAACCAGATATGATTGGGTTTTAAAAGTAAGATGCCTGCAATGCCCATAAATAAATATGATTGAAGAATTTTCTTATTGTAGGATATGGGGTGACTTGACACAGTATCTGTAATATAAGATGGTTTTACTATAAAGAATTTTATATTTAACATCCTTGCATGTTTTCATCAAGTATGTTCTTATAGTGGGCAGCACGGTGGCGCAATAGTAGCACTGCTGCCTGGCAGTTAGGAGACCCGGGTTCGCTTCCTGGGTCCACACTGCGTGGAGTTTGCATGTTCTCCCCGTGTCTACGTGGGTTTCCTCCCACCGTCCAAAGACATGCAGGTTAGATGGATTAACGGTCCTAAATTGTCCCTAGTGTGTGCTTGGTGCGTGTGCACTGCGGTGACCCTGTAGTTAGGATATAGCGGGTTGGATAATGGATGGAAGGATGTTCTTATAGTTTAATACAGTAACCTGGACTAAGCTGGCTCACAACATTGATAAATGGGCGGTCTAACCTTACAAAAGGCAGCACAGCGACACAGTGGTAAATGGTGATGCCCCACAGCTCCAGACTACAGAGTTCAAATACGAGATGTGCCTACTGCCTGTGTGGAGTTTGCATGCTCTCCCTGTGTGTGTGTTGTTCTAAGGGCACTCTAATTTTCCATCCACATCACAAATTAAACTCTCAATTGTCCTGGTGTACATGTGTAAGTGAGCACTGTGTTTGAGATCTATTCGAGGGAAAACTCAGACTTGTTCCTGGCGCTGCCAAAATACCGTCATGTAATGGAAGAAGCAAGCTTACAAAATGTACCCATAGAAATACAATAGTTTGCCTTCATTTTAATATATGCATGCTTCATCAAATAAACAATGTAAAATGTCCCCTGTGTATATAATGTTCTCTGTCCCAGCCATTAAATATGCAAGAGCAGCTTCCCACCTCCTATATTCAAAAGCAGTCCATGTCACTTTTGTCCATTTTATAACATACTCATCCAATCGGAAGGTAAGAGGAGCTAGTGAGACTGAGCATAAAGGGGGGAAAGAATCCTGGGATACCAGTCCAATTTAGGCCACTGTCACACATACACACACCTTCACTCATACTGGACAAATTTAGAACAGACAGATAACCTAACCTACATACAGTATCTACATGTCTGTGAAGTATGGAGGAAAATCCACAGACTTCTCACAGGCCATGATATGAGTGAAGAATTCAGCAGATGTTAAGCAAAAGGTTGATTATGGACCATGTACAGCTGAAGCACCACTGAATTTCACAAAATAACAAAAACAGTATTTTGAAAGTTGTGAGGAAAACCGTTACCAGTGAGAAGGCTAAACTAATAAAGTACATGCAAACATTATACAAAAAGATGTGATTCAAGACTCTGTTCTGAACTGAAATATTTGCGTTCTTTAGGCATTGACAGTTCAGTTGGAATGAAAGCTCATAGAACACGGCAGTGTGTGTGTGTGTGTGTGTGTCTTCCCGCCGATAAAACAACATAACCCACTGAACCCTTCGCGCCCCCACATATCATCGACCCTTGCCCACCTGTCAGACCAGATTCACACGCAAGGGCGGATAGAGAATGTGCGCTTGCCACATTGCCCCGAGCGTGTTGCCCTGTGTT
This sequence comes from Erpetoichthys calabaricus, assembly GCF_900747795.2. NCBI lineage: Eukaryota > Metazoa > Chordata > Cladistia > Polypteriformes > Polypteridae > Erpetoichthys > Erpetoichthys calabaricus. The sequence continues at coordinate 102,350,699 of NC_041401.2, forward strand.
GGTAGTTACCGGCCTTTCATTGTGTTGGTCATCATGCTCGTAGGAATGTCGCCCATTTAACCCCTTTGTGTCAGTGGGGACTGCGGCTCGTTGCTACGCGCGTCTCCGAGGAAGAGCGCCTTTCCCGGTCTTGTTACCAACAACAAAGCAGGTACCTGCTAATCAGATGCTCCTTGGCAGCCTCTATAACTAGCGGCGGCAGCCCGACTTGGTCATTTGCGACTTCTCACCAGACCAACCAGGACAGAAGACAAACCAATACACAATGGTGAGTTCACTTTGTCGTCAGCTTGTTGCGGGTTCTACCTTTCAGATTATGACACCATTAGTCTCTTAAAGAGCGTTTTCGCAAAGTAAGTAGATGCGATCGACGCGACTAGAGAACAAGTTTGAGGCGATTTCACGTAACCGAACAAATTCGATTGTCCTTTTATGCATGTATACTGATATTAGAACAGGATTTGAGACAGTCATGAATTTGGTGCAAGAAATGACCAAAGGATGACGAATTAAGTAGTTTACTAGGTGTGACATATTTTTGTAAGTGTCTATTTAGCCTTCTTTAAGAATTTTCATAATGAACTTATTGATATTAAATCGTGCGATCAACGAAAATTTGGTATGGACGAGAAATCCTATACAGATGTAGATTTGCTGGCTGCATCGCTTATTTTATTAAGTAACACAAATAGCGGATAAAGCATTTGACAATGTGATCAAATACACAAACGGGGTAACATTCAGACTTTAGAAGTTCACAAAGTCTCGATTTAAACACAGGCTGACTTCCTAGCCAGACTTGTAAGGTCATTTCAGCTGTGCAGTGTAGAGCTGTTGTGTGGAATTTAAAGTTGCGCCTTTTGATGAATCGTCTTGACCCTGCTGAACTGCCAATCATTTAGCCGTCAAAAACGTCCAGAAGAATAGACCCGTGGTGCTTTTAAAAGTAAAAATTATGTCTTCATTAATACCAAATTGAACTTCTGTAAATAGTATATATTTTACAATTATTTCAGAACAATAAACGAGTGTCTTTAGTGTATCTTTATATTGCTAAACATTACTTTTAAGTGTTAAAGTTACAGTTGAATCCACCATAAACAAATCTATTTAATAATTACCCATACGGTGTTAGAAACAGATTTGAAGTGTTTCCTGTAGGTTTACAGTCTTTTAACGTAATATTTTTAAATTATTCTTCTGTTTGTTTAATACAACATGATTAAGCGTCTCTGACAATACAAAAAATACTGTACTGCAAATTGGAACAATCAAATGACATTGGAAGCTGAAACACTGCTTACATGTAAATATACTCGTACAAACATTTACTTGTTTAAAATATGTTTAACTGCCATTTTATTTGTACTGTGGAAAAAAGAGTTGAATGTATTTTGACAGTAATTATGCTGGATAATTTCCTAATTTAATAATAGTTTAATTCTTTAATAAAATAAAAGTGTCCATTTTAGCATAACGTGCAGCTACAGACGGGATAGTGGGATTGATAGCTGGTGCGCATCTTCAAGAAGGCCACTGATTAATAGCAATCTACGAAGAATTAAAGATATTCTTTGGTGTTGGACATTTTATTATGCCAACATATAAGGTTTTGTGACCTTTTATTAAAATGAATGCTGAATCGGTACATTTGTGCACATTTTCAAAAAAGGTTTACAGTATTTATTCATTTTTGCATTCATATATAAAATGAGGTGACTAGCATCAAATCTTCATCAACGATATAAAAAGGTCTCTGGTCCTTAAATGTGTGCGAGTGAATATTAACGGTGTACAGCATATTTTTAATATTAATAAACAATTACTTTATATGCAATTGGTGCGCAAGACTACAGCAAAAACAAACACGTGCTCCTGACAATGTCTGAAATCTGGGCTTTGACACTTTGATCATGATAATGTTCTTGTCAAATGTATCCTCAGATCACTAGACAACTCCCTCTCAACCAGATCTTACTTTTCTTTGCTCTTCTGTTTTAGTGTAGTGAACTATTTAGTTAATTTTCCATTAATTCATTGCATTGCATAGCCCTTTCATATATATATATATACCGCACTATATAATTGTCTAGTTCTAACTGTAATTACACGACACACATTAGTTATAATTGTCTGAGCCTAAAGTAAAACTCTTAAAATGAACACAAGATTCTTTCAGTTATAATTATAAAGACTTTGTCTCATCCGTGTTTATTTTTCATGATAAATAACTTCCCAGAAGATTATTTAAGATGAAACACGCAGCCTGATTGGCCGAGCACTGCTGAGAGACGTGTTACACAAGGGTCAGGGGAGGAATGGTAAACGTGAGACCTTGCCGTGTCATATACTCCTACATAGTGGCAAATAGGAAATGTAAACCGATTTCAATGCAATTATTTTTCCATCCATCCATCCATTTTCCAACCCGCTGAATCCGAACACAGGGTCACGGGGGTCTGCTGGAGCCAATCCCAGCCAACACAGGGCACAAGGCAGGAACCAATCCCAGGCAGGGTGCCAACCCACCGCAGGACACACACAAACACACCCACACACCAAGCACACACTAGGGCCAATTTAGAATCGCCAATCCACCTAACCTGCATGTCTTTGGACTGTGGGAGGAAACCGGAGCGCCCGGAGGAAACCCACGCAGACACGGGGAGAACATGCAAACTCCACGCAGGGAAGACCCGGGAAGCGAACCCGGGTCCCCAGGTCTCCCAACTGCGAGGCAGCAGCGCTACCCACTGCGCCACCGTGCCGCCCGCAATTATTTTTTTTCTTTTCAATTCATTATACTTATATAGGCCTACCAGTTTAAAATAGTAAAAACGTTTCGTAACACTCTGACATACAAAACAAGTTAAACATGGAAATATCCACTCTCATTTATCATTCACATTTTCTTTCTTAGCGTGAGTGCATTTCCATCCACGTCGGCCAAGCCGGAGTCCAGATTGGCAATGCCTGCTGGGAGCTGTACTGCCTTGAGCATGGGATCCAGCCGGACGGACAAATGCCCAGTGACAAGACCATTGGGGGTGGAGATGACTCCTTCAACACCTTCTTCAGTGAAACGGGAGCTGGAAAGCACGTCCCCAGGGCAGTGTTTGTGGATCTGGAGCCCACTGTAATCGGTAAGAATTCTTAACAATGTACACTGAACCTTAATAATCATCACAAATACGTTATAAAGACAGGAACAGTGAGCAAGAAGGCAAGTTATGTGACTTGCTCTGGGTCACACAATGAGCTTGCAGTGATATTTTTGGCTTGTGATTTCAAAGATTCAAGTCCAACCTCTTTAATACTATACTACAATGTCAGTCAGTCAGTCATTATCCAACCCACTATATCCTAATACAGGGTCATGGGGGTCTGCTGGAGCCAATCCCAGACAGCATAGGGCACAAGGCAGGAACAAACCCCAGGCAGGGTACCAGCCCACCACAGGGCACACACACCCACACCCACACACCAAGCACACACTAGGGACAATTTAGGATCGCCAATGCACCTAACCTGCATGTCTTTGGACCGTGGGAGGAAACCGGAGTACCCGGAGGAAACCCACGCAGACCACGGGGAGAACATGCAAATGAGGACCCGGGAAGAGAACCCACCTCTCCTAACTGCAAGGCAGCAGCACTCCCACAGCCGAGACTACAATGTAACTCTTTCAATTCTTATTTTGACAAAGTCCTAAAGTGGAGAATTGTTACTGTGATTTTGCTCATCTTCTTCAACTTCTCAAATAATTCATTTGTGAGTCAGAATAGAAAATAGCAGACGCATACTAAAACGGATAATTTGGATAATATTTACACATAAGGAAAGCCAAATTAGACTTTTTATTCAGATAAAGATTTGAAACGATTAATGATAGATAGATAGATAGATAGATAGATAGATAGATAGATAGATAGATAGATAGATAGATAGATAGATAGATAGATAGATATTTCATTTGGTTGCTATTTATAAATATCAAGCGACAAATTTTATTTGTTCTGGTACAGTTATGCATAATGTACATAGTGTTAATATGTAATAGTGTTAACATAGTTCAGAGCTTGGCCCTACCTTGATCTAAACAGGTTCTGCTAGTATGTGACATAAAATGGCATACAAATATAAAAAAAAGTTAACCAACCACGTTTACTTTCCAGATGAAGTTCGCACAGGAACTTACCGCCAGCTGTTCCATCCTGAGCAGCTTATCACAGGGAAGGAGGATGCAGCAAACAACTATGCTCGTGGACACTACACCATCGGCAAGGAAATCATTGACCTGGTCCTGGACAGGACACGAAAACTGGTAAGAGCTTTGCTATAGTCACAAGACATCATTTTAAAATTTTCGTCAACTTTCTTTATACCTGGGTAACTTATATGAAATGTTAGTTTGTGCCATTCCTTTAAGAGGAGTTGCCTTCACCTGAACAGTACAGCTGAAGCTTTTATTCTTCTACTAGTTTATTCAGTCTAAGTGAGTGAGGTGTGTTGTGTGATGCAATGATGACAAAACTAACGTTACATCTCTTTCGCATCTACTGTTAGATATACTGTAGATATGCAATTCAGGGTGTGCAGTACAGTTTGTTCTTTGAAGGCAAAATAAATATTTTAGCTGCACTTCTTTCTCCACTTGTGAAACTCAGTGCGATTATTATCTTCAGACAGGGATGAATTGGTGTTACCTCATGTAACCAGCTTTTTATAAAAGAAAAATGTAAATGAAGCCACCTGTCACTCCACTCTGCCAGCAATGTGTGTGAAATCTTTCTCTTGGCAAACATGACATCTAGTGGCAAGTTGAAGAATTAGCAAAAAAAAAACAACTTCACCTAAAATAAAAACTTTCAAACTAGGAGCATTTATATTGTAAATTAATTGTGGGCACATAGAAGCTAGGAATTTAATCCTAATTAGACATTCAGTTCTTAGTCATGTCCCATTAATGGTAGAAATTCACAAAATGTCCATGACCCAGGGGACCAAAACCAAAGTGCCGCAGACCATCCTTTTCAGATACAGTAGTTGCTCAATTTCTGTTTACAGTGGCACAGTGGTTACAATTTTTGACTAAACATCCTTATTTCTAATAAGAGTTTACAGCTTCTCCTGGCCACCAAAAAAAATAATCATTCAAGTGTCACATAGGTCTGTTCCTGAGTTTTCCCCAGTGGGATATGCCTGGAATATCTGATGTGAATAGCCCACATCAAATCAATTTTTAAGTCACAGTAGAGCTATGGGATGTGATTGTTCCCTTACTGAACTGAGTCTGAAAAGGATACCCTGCAGGGCAACAAGCGAACAGTTTGTTTTATTGAGTGCATGATTCAGCCAGATTATGGGCAAAACTGTTTAAAATTGTGGTGTTTGATGTGAAATCATGACTGTGTTCAATTATGTATAGTTCTTTCTGTAAACTTCATGTAATTTATGTTTTTTCAGGCTGACCAGTGCACAGGTCTTCAAGGTTTCCTCATTTTCCACAGTTTTGGAGGTGGCACTGGCTCTGGCTTCACCTCCTTGCTGATGGAGCGTCTGTCTGTTGACTATGGCAAGAAGTCAAAGTTGGAGTTCTCCATCTATCCAGCTCCTCAGGTCTCCACTGCTGTTGTGGAACCATACAACTCCATCCTGACCACCCACACAACCCTGGAGCATTCCGACTGTGCCTTCATGGTAGACAATGAGGCCATATACGATATCTGCCGCAGAAACCTGGACATTGAGCGCCCCACTTACACCAACCTGAACCGTCTTATTGGCCAGATTGTCTCCTCCATTACAGCCTCCCTCCGTTTTGATGGTGCCCTCAATGTTGATCTCACTGAGTTCCAGACCAATCTGGTGCCTTATCCTCGTATTCACTTCCCTCTGGCCACCTACGCTCCAGTCATCTCTGCTGAGAAAGCCTACCATGAGCAGCTCTCTGTGGCTGAGATTACCAATGCCTGCTTTGAGCCAGCCAACCAGATGGTGAAATGTGACCCACGACACGGAAAATACATGGCCTGCTGCCTGCTGTATCGTGGTGATGTGGTGCCCAAAGATGTCAACTCTGCCATTGCTACTATCAAGACCAAGAGAACCATCCAGTTTGTAGACTGGTGTCCCACTGGCTTCAAAGTGGGTATCAACTACCAGCCTCCTACAGTTGTCCCTGGTGGTGACCTGGCTAAGGTACAGAGGGCAGTGTGTATGTTGAGTAACACTACTGCCATTGCAGAAGCCTGGGCCCGTCTGGATCACAAGTTCGATCTCATGTACGCCAAGAGGGCCTTCGTTCACTGGTACGTTGGAGAGGGAATGGAAGAAGGAGAGTTCTCCGAAGCTCGTGAAGACATGGCTGCTTTGGAGAAGGACTACGAGGAGGTGGGAACAGACAGTGTGGGTGATGAAGGTGAAGCTGAGGAAGGAGAAGAATATTAAAAGAACAAGAAATGCATATTGTTACTTTTCTCTGTTTAGCATCATTCTTTTTATCTGCATTTTTGTCAAAAAAGATATTCAAAAAGAAATGTAAAATGTATGCCAGATATTGTTAATACACAGCCTATTTACAGCCTTGGAATGGAAATTATTTCTGAATAACAAAATAAATTATTTTTCAATAAAATGGTTTGATTTTAAACAGAAAAGGTGTATACATGGTTAGATATTTTATATTCTCAAAACTAAAAACGATCGCCTTTGTGAAATATGTCACAGACAATCCCTTGCATAATGCATGGCCCGTCACAATATACACTGTCACTTTTTCTCCAATTGATGGTATCCCAAGGTGAATGTCATAATTATGTTAAGAAGGTTTAAAAAGGGAATTGATTTTAGGCTCTGTCCCAGTTCATTTTATTTAATTTTATACAGTTAGAGCCACTCCCTTTGTGAAGGTCCAGAATAAGTAAAATTTGTGGAAGTAGGTCTTAGACTGTCCCAAAGATAAATCCTAAAATAGTTAATTTTCAGTGTATATGTAATGTGCAATAATGAAGACTTTTCATAACTCTGCATAATGTAATCATGGACCACGTCACTAGAACCTTAAATACTGTAGATATTTTGGGAGAGCTGCTACAATAATCTTTTTCAGCAAATGTTCCTACAACAAATTAAGTCAAACTTACTTCTTAATGATAAAATGCATAATCTCTATTACATTTTTGATGTACAAATCAAGGCAGCATTCAGAGTCTATCTAGATAAAAACAACTTTTCCATTAAGGGAGGATTTGCCTAAATTCAGATGTCTAAGGAAACAGTAAATAGAGTACATCTTTGGATGGCTGAAAGTGACGGCACGATTTAACAAAACATTCCTGGGAGAGTAATTCTGTTTATTGAAAGGTGATACTGGATATATCTCAGAAAGTACAGAACAGGAGTCCTCAGGTTCAATCCTCGAAGGTCACAGTGGCTGCAGATTTTGTTCCAGCCGATTAAGTAAATGAGAAGCAACTAAAGAGAAAGAATGCAGATGTTTTATGCTAGAGAAAGCAATTAGGGGCTGAGAATCTCAACAAGCAAATTCACTAGAATGAGGCACAAAATGTTGATTGAGCACTCTTCGCTTTAATTAAAGCATTTATAATTATTTTTACACTAAAAGGATTAATTAAGGGTTGGAAGTTTGAAGAAGTGAGTTAAACAGAGCACACAATTGTTACTTTAGCAGCAATAAGTGGTTTCTATTTGAGAAGTTTCCTTTGGAACAAAAATCTGCAGGCACTGCGCCCCACAGAACCAGCCTTGAGGACTCCTGGTCTAGATGACCAGAGAAGAAACCTTGTGGTTAGTGGTGTTTCTGGGAAAGGAATCAGGATGGGACTCCAAGAATTCAAAAATTGCTATTGTCATCAATTATCTTTATGTCACTGTCTATTTTGTGCAGCCAAAGTATGGAAATTCTAAAAATTTTGCCATGAGATTAATAAACTTTATCTAACCTTTCTGCTCCAATCTAAACTTTACTAGCTGATCAAAAAAAATCACCCCACACAGCATATGATATGAAGTCAGTCATGCAAGATGCATCTCAGTTTTCATCATTGTGTAGGACTTTCCAAAAAGAAGCAACATATTGTACGCTGTCATGCCCCACAAGGCTGAATATCTTTTAGTAGACTGAGTTAACAGTGTGAAGTTGAGGGCTTCGTCTTTTAAATCATTGAACATTTACACCACCAACATTTGTCTGTCTCTGTTATTTATAACATTTTTCTTAAAAATATTTAAAAAAATGAATTTCATCAAGCACAAAAAACATGAAGTTGAAAAATAACATTGATCTTGTGCATAGGAGATGTAATATCACACATTGGAGATCAATATAGATCTCAATTTTAAAGAGTGTCCTTCTAGATTTGTTTTTTGGATTTAACAAGTTATCAGACACTTCATGAAAATGTCAGTACTCATCACTATAGAGTATCACTTTCTGCCATTATGAGAAACGTAATGAGATGATCTAATATACAAAGAAGGATTTAAACAAAGTTGTCGACCATGATCATGCATTGTCAATGAATTGTACACTTCCTGATGTTTGTGGATTTCTTCCGTATGGCAAAATGAATTCCTGACCATTCACAATTTTTTGACATCTGCAACTGATTTGACACATTCAGGGATTACAGTGCTAACAGAAAAATACAAAAGGATATAATGAAGCCTGCATTTTATAGTGCACAGTCCCAGAATGGAAATGACAGCATCCTGATTTGCAAGTTTCCTGATTAGGAAAGATACAGTCCAGCAGGTAGTGTCCAATCACTGAGAATCTTGATAAGATTTTCAAAGAATTCAGGCACCTAATATGGCAGTGGCTGGTATACTTACATCTTATTGGCCATCACAGGGCCGATTCATGCATAGACCCACGGTTGCATTCACACAGTGGCCAATGTGGAAGATCCAATCAACCTAACCTGCCCTGTCCATCCCTCCTCAGGAGGAACAGGTACTGCGTTTGAGTGAGTACATAACATACTTGTGCTCAGGGAATGTGTAAATCAGCTGACAGATATCTTTACAGATAAATTCAACGTTTTCTTGAGGCAGGCAGTGCTCCAAAACCACCACCAACCTACCCGTGTTGAAGACATCATCTGTATCTTGTCTCAATGAGTATCACCCTATAGCACTTACAGCTGTCATCATGAAGTGCTTTGAGAGGCTAGACTTGGGCCACTTCTCCAGTTTTCCTATTGCCCAAAATGTTCCACGGAAGAATCCATATCACCGTTTCTTCCCCTGGCCCTGTCCCATCTGGACAAAAGAGACACTTATTCTAGAATGATTTTCTTTATCTTCAGATCAGCTTTCACCATCATCATCCCTCAAAAGCACATAGGGAAGTTGAGTCTGCTAGGCTACAGCACTTCCCTATGCAACTGGATCCTGGACTTCTTGATAGAGAGACCACAGACAATCTGCCTTGGAAACACCTTTTCCAATATCATCACACAGAGCACTGGTGGTCCTACATGGCCTGAACACTAAGCCCAACTTTGTTCACTATGCTGACTCACGATTGTATGGCTGCTTAAGTTTGTGGATAACACAAAGGGTGTGGGCCTCATCAGCAATGGGGATGTGTCAGCTTACAGAATTTAGATACTACAATTGGTAGATTGGTGTATGTGCAACAATCTGTGTTTTAATGTGGACAAGATGAAAGAGATTATTGTTGACTTCAGGAAAGCCAATGGTGTCTGCACCCCACTGTATATTGAGGACTCTGCTGTGGAACTGGTCAAGAGCTCCATATTCCCTATGTGCACCTGACAGCTGACCTTACTTGATCATGTAACACCACCGCTAGTGTCTCCACATCCTTAAATGGGCTGAAGAAGGCAAATCTACCTCCCCCCGTTCTAATAACATTCTACAGGGGCACTATTGACAGTGTGCTGACCACCTGCATCACTGTCTGGGTGGGAAACTGCAGTATCTTTCACTGTGAGGTCCTACAACAAATAGTATACACAGCAGAAAAAAATCACTGGGACCTCTCTGCCCTCCATTAAACACATCTTTATAAAAACAATATAACCACAAAGCAGTTGGCATTGTGAAGGATTGCTCCCATCCCTCCCATAGTCTCTTTGCCCCAATTCCATTTGGCAGAATGTACTGTAGCATCCGAACCACTTCTGCCAAATTCAGGAAGAACTTCAACCACTTGGGTGTCCTTACTCTGAATTCTGTACTGTCCCCCTAACCTCAGATCTGTTCCAAGTACCTTATTTATATGCAGTCACTGGGACCTCTCTGCCCTCCATTAAACACATCTTTATAAAAACAATATAACCACAAAGCAGTTGGCATTGTGAAGGATTGCTCCCATCCCTCCCATAGTCTCTTTGCCCCAATTCCATTTGGCAGAATGTACTGTAGCATCCGAACCACTTCTGCCAAATTCAGGAAGAACTTCAACCACTTGGGTGTCCTTACTCTGAATTCTGTACTGTCCCCCTAACCTCAGATCTGTTCCAAGTACCTTATTTATATGCAGTATAAATTTGTTTGACGTGCTATTACTGTTGTTGTCTATAGATGATGTTATTATTTATTTATTACTGTCTATTTAAAATTATTACAATCTTCAATTACCTGTTATTTATTTATTCATTTATCAATCGCATAGAATACTTCTTCACTTGTTCTGTGTTAACGTTTATGTTGCACCGCAGTCCTTGGGAATGTCATTTTGTGCCACTGTATACTGCAATAATGTGTTTGGATGGTATGACAATAAAGCCACTTTACTTGGCCTTGACTTGACTTGAATGTGTTTAGAGATATGGGAGAATCATCTACACAGACACTGGAAAAATATCCATCCATCCATCCATCCATTTTCTTCCGCTTATCCGAGGTCGGGTCGCGGGGGCAGCAGCTTGAGCAGAGATGCCCAGACTTCCCTCTCTTCCGGGAGAATCCCAAGGCATTCCCAGGCCAGCCGGGAGACATAGTCCCTCCAGCGTGTCCTGGGTCTTCCCCGGGGCCTCCTCCCGGTTGGACGTGCCCGGAACACCTCACCAGGGAGGCGTCCAGGAGGCATCCTGATCAGATGCCCGAGCCACCTCATCTGACTCCTCTCGATGCGGAGGAGCAGCGGCTCTACTCTGAGCCCCTCCCGGATGACTGAGCTTCTCACCCTATCTTTAAGGGAGAGCCCAGACACCCTGCGGAGGAAACTCATTTCAGTCGCTTGTATTCGCGATCTCGTTCTTTCGGTCACTACCCATAGCTCATAACCATAGGTGAGGGTAGGAACATAGATCGACTGGTAAATTGAGAGCTTTGCCTTACGGCTCAGCTCCTTTTTCACCACAACAGACCGATGCAGAGCCCGCATCATTGCGGACGCCGCACCGATCCGCCTGTTGATCTCACGCTCCATTCTTCCCTCACTCGTGAACAAGACCCCGAGATACTTGAACTCCTCCACTTGAGGCAGGATCTCGCTCCCAACCCTGAGAGGGCACTCCACCCTTTTCCGGCTGAGGACCATGGTCTCGGATTTGGAGGTGCTGATTCCCATCCCAGCCGCTTCACACTCAGCTGCAAACCGATCCAGAGAGAGCTGAAGATCACGGCCTGATGAAGCAAACAGGACAACATCATCTGCAAAAAGCAGTGACCCAATCCTGAGTCCACCAAACCTCAACACCCTGGCTGCGCCTAGAAATTCTGTCCATAAAAGTTATGAACAGAATCAGTGACAAAGGGCAGCCCTGGCGGAGTCCAACTCTCACTGGAAACGGGTTCGACTTACTGCCGGCAATGCGGACCAAGCTCTGACACTGGTTGTACAGGGACCGAACAGCCCTTATCAGGGGGTCTGGTACCCCATACTCCCGGAGCACCCCCCACAGGATTCGCCGAGGGACACGGTCGAACGCCTTTTCCAAGTCCACAAAACACATTTAGACTGGTTGGGCAAACTCCCATGCACCCTCCAGGACTCTGCTAGGGGTGTAGAGCTGGTCCACTGTTCCGCGACCAGGACGAAAACCACACTGTTCCTCGTGAATCCGAGGTTTGACTATCCGACGGATCCTCCTCTCCAGGACCCCCGAATAGACTTTTCCAGGGAGGCTGAGGAGTGTGATCCCTCTGTAGTTGGAACACTTCTTAAAGAGGGGGACCACCACCCCGGTCTGCCAATCCAGAGGCACTGTCCCTGATGTCCATGCGATGTTGCAGAGACGTGTCAACCAAGACAGCCCTACAACATCCAGAGCCTTGAGGAACTCCGGGCGTATCTCATCCACCCCCGGGGCCCTGCCACCAAGGAGTTTTTTGACCACCTCGGTGACCTCAGTCCCAGAGATGGGGGAGCCCACCTCTGAGTCCCCAGGCTCTGCTTCCTCATTGGAAGGCATGTTAGTGGGATTGAGGAGGTCTTCGAAGTACTCCCCACACCGACCCACAACATCCCGAGTCGAGGTCAGCAGCGCACCATCCCCACCATATACAGTGTTGACACTGCACTGCTTCCCCCTCCTGAGACAGGGCCATTCCTTCCAATCACACCCTTCCAGGTCTCACTGTCATTGCCCACGTGAGCATTGAAGTCCCTCAGCAGTACGAGGGAGTCCCCCAGAAGGTATGCCCTCTAGCACCACCTCCAGGGACTCCAAAAAGGGTGGGTACTCCGAACTGCTGTTCTGTGCATACGCACAAACAACAGTTAGGACCCGTCCCCCCACCCGAAGGCGGAGGGAGGCTACCCTCTCGTCCACCGGGGTAAACCCCAATGTACAGGCTCCAAGTCGGGGGGCAATAAGTATGCCCACACCTGCTCGGAGCCTCTCACCGGGGGCAACTCCAGAGTGGTAGAGAGTCCAGCCCCTCTCAAGGAGATTGGTTCCAGAGTCCAAGCTGTACGTCGAGGTGAGCCCGACTATATCTAGCCGGAACCTCTCAACCTCGTGCACTAGCTCAGGTTCCTTCCCCTTCAGGGAGGTGACATTCCACGTCCCAAGAGCCTGCTTCTGTAGCCGAGGATCGGACCGCCAAGGTCCCCGCCTTCGGCCACCACCCAACTCACACTGCACCCGACCTCCTTGGCCCCTCCCATAGGTGGTGAGCCCATGGGAAGCTTTAACAATATGCTGACACCATTTTGACAATGGCCGGATGCTGAATACGTTAAATAAATGTAGTAGATTTCTCCAGGCTGAACTATGCAGAATAATGGACATATTTAAGCTTTCCTTCATGGGTCGGTTTCCTTTTTTCATCCTCAAATAGCTTTATTAACAGTTCTGCAACAATGTCCTAAACTAATTCATAATTTGGAATATTATGTTTTCTTGGATGGTCTCTTTATAGAACATGTAAATATGCAAGCAAAATTGTATATTAAGGTAAGCCACAAAGTTATCTAATACGGCTGTGTTTTTTGCTTTAGATATTTTGCGCCATTAAGGCCACCGTAGTTATGATCTGGCAGGAAGACAAAACCAGGAAGTGCATCTTTTAAAGCGGTTGTCAATGTCGCCGAGAGGTGTTTGACTTATCTGCGTGGATATACATACGTGTCTCGTTCAGTGTGAGACTGCCAAACAATACTGACTTGGCTTAAAGTATTTAAAGAGAAGAAAATGACAGAGCAAATATTTGTAGTAGCTTATTTCCATTTATCGTATTTTATCACTCATAATTAGAATGGCGCGTACTAAAAAAAGTATTGAGAAAGTAAATGGGTATACTGTACATCTGTAAGTGAACCGTGCCCCTTATTGTAATTTTCTTTTGGAAAATAAATTCGTTTATTTGTTCACTTGCTCTATCTATCTATCTATCTTGGAAAAAACGATTACTGTACTCCACCTGAGCCCATGTTTAAAATACTTTTAATTTTCATTGGCTTTAACCGTTATTTCTTCTTGTCATTTTTTCCGAATCACTTTAGTTACTTTAATCAATATTTTTAGAGAATTAGGTTTACTGAATGGGGAACTATGAAAGTGTTAAATCTTAATTATATATAACAGTTGTATGTTTTAGTGTTGTTTAGTATATAATTTTTTTTTTTTTTTTTACATTTTTCGTCCCTCTTTCTTTCTCTGATGGATCAGACTTGCTTGGTTTTTAATATTTAACGTGGTGTACTGCGCTCTGATGGCCATTAAGTATAATTCTAAACTTTGGCATTGCATGCTCTATTCCTGTCTATTATTCATAATCTCTGATGCTGTTTTTGTGTTTTTTGCTGTCACCCAGACACCTATTACATACGCACATACTACCTGCTGCTCTTGTGGACTGCCTATTCAATGCCTATTGGGAGCCCTGAGAAATGGTTCAAGCCCAGGGTCCCCCCCCATCCTATGTCCACTCCTGTGCATAACAATGCTATCTAGACGTTATAGACCACCATGTTCTGTAGTGATCAGAAAGGTTCTAAGGAAGAGATTGCCCACCCACCCTGAAGTTACTGTAATACCGTAATAATTTATCCTACTATCAAACCAGGCTGTAATGAGAATCAACCGTGAGATTGCTGGTCATATTTCATATCACAGTGTCATAGAGGACTTTGCAGTAATGAAGTCCAGGAATGTAAAGCTGCAAATAAAAAAAGTTCTCAATGTCACATCAGTCCTTAAAGTTTGTTATATGGCAGTTGTGAAACCTCTGCAAATACTGTTTTATGCTGAAGTGATATCATGTGTAATATAAGTAGTTCCAGAGATAGTGTCGGATTTTAACTTGGTGAAGCCCTAACATATATCAACCTTGGTGGCCACTTGTTAAAAGGTTACACAAGAAGAACTCACAAAGGTGCATACCAAAACAGGACCCTGGTTCTCCAAACAAAATTTGAAAACATAAATATGTCTTTTAACAACTGAATAACAAGGTGTTTAAAGCGAAAAATACAACTTGTTTTCAAATTAATACATTTACTGATTACATACTTAAAACTACAGTATACATTAAAAGCCACATAAAATTTTACAAGCCAAGAAAAAAACAATTCTGAAATTTTGTGAGGTGATTGTGAGGCATTTTGCACATGTCTAGTTTGCCCTTACTTTGGTCTATTATATTAAACAAAAGCATCTGTGTTTTTACATCATCCATTGTTTGTATATTTTTTGGGAGTAGGTGGCACCGGGGATGAACCTTGCCTACAGACTCGACATATGCTTTGACTGGTTTAAAGTCCTATGACCAAAGCCTTAACCACACCATACTGTCTGCCAATACTATTAGCTTTTGGTTTAAAAAACAAAGAAAAAAACTACAAATATCGTATACAGAAAAGCACTTAGCTACACAACTCTTCTGATACACCTGATTGACTGATGGCACTGTAACTGAAGCCCATGTCTTACAAAATTTCCCAAGGGAAGCCGGGCAACACAGCTGGTGTGTATGTATATATATATATATATATATATATACATATATATATATGAAAATAACCCAAATGTAACGAGGAAACTAGTGTTTGCTGCCTGTTTGCAACTTGTTCAGTTGCTATGGTTGGCTGAGGACAGCGACACTCTTACCGTTTTGCTCTCCAGCCGTGCTGCTGTGCAGTTCTGTATCAGCACTGCCACGACCCACTTTTTTTCTAACTGCCTGTATTAAATAATAATAATATTTCTCTGTTCTCTGTATTAAATAAATATTTTCAAATGATTTCACTTTTACAGAATTTTTTAGCATGTATTAAATAATTTTCAAATGATTTTACTTTTGTTTTCCGAATAACCCATTAAAATCCTTGCTTTATGTTTTTAACTTATGTCTCTACTTTCATATAATATATTGGTCTGGGTGTGTAGGGGGCATGTATAAATTTTTATATATAGTAATAGGCCTATAGAGAGAGATTTTAAGAGTGTCCCGTGTTTCTAATTTTCTAATCTGGCAACCCTAATTAAAGATGGCCCTGATAACAGAGACAATATACACAGCACAGTGCACTGCAAATGTTAACGCTGAGGTCCACATTGATTACTTAGATTTCAACCTGTGTATATATATTTATATATATATATATATAGAGACTGCGGTGGGTTGGCACCCTGCCCTGGATTGGTTCCCTGCCTTGTGCCCTGTGTTGGCTGGGATTGGCTCCAGTAGACCCCCGTGACCCTGTGTTCGGATTCAGCGGGTTGGAAAATGGATGGATGGATATATATAGAGAGAGAGAGACAGAATAGAAATTAAAGAAGTTAGCTGAGACTGCATTTTTAATTTCTAATATTGTACATTTAAGAGCAATATTCCTTCACCATAGTTTACATAAGGATCGTGTCAGGACACCTCCAGGTCCAGGCCTGCCTAAAAATTATTGTCCAGCACATTTTTAGAACACTTATAAATCTGATAGTGTTGGGGAACATGGTCAGTAAAACATTTTCAGAATTATCTTTTATGTTCAGTAACTATTTCAAAAATTGAGAACACAATAAAGAAATAATGGACACAGTGGTAGGTAGCACTGCTGCCTTGCAATAAGGAGACCGGGGTTCACGTGCAAGTTGTGCTCTGCGTCAAGTTTGTATGTACTCACTGTATGTCTGTGGGTTTTCTACGGTTACCACCATTCCCGGTGTCCAAAGACCAAAAACTGGCATTGCTAAATTGGCCCAGAAGTTTGTTCCTGTCTTGCTACCAGTGATTGCTGGGATAGATTCCAGTGGCCCAGTGATCCTGCTCTGGTAAAAGGGTGAAGAAAACAGGATGGATAAAGAATTATAAAGAATTCAGCACATCACTAAACAAATCTGTGCTGAAAAGTGCCACTTAACAGCTGCAATTCAGGCTCTTTATTCCCGTTGATATATCATTTAAAAGGTTTTTAAAAGAAGCCTAGCGATGGTTAGTAATTTCTAGATTTTTCGGGAGGTTTAAAATTTCGGAGGGCGGCGACTATTTTATTTGCACACATTCCCAAGGTTAGATTGACACTAAGGAGGTGGGCC
Organism: Erpetoichthys calabaricus; assembly: GCF_900747795.2. Taxonomy (NCBI): domain Eukaryota; kingdom Metazoa; phylum Chordata; class Cladistia; order Polypteriformes; family Polypteridae; genus Erpetoichthys; species Erpetoichthys calabaricus. The sequence goes on from NC_041401.2 coordinate 102,367,675, forward strand.
ATAAACTTTCATTTTTGTGTCTCTTCTTCTTCTTCACCCATTATTTAAATAGGCGTTATATCCGTACATGTTATCGTTTCTTTACCAGTTTTGAGGGAGGTTTCGTATGCAACGGATAACGAACCGCTCAATCAGCTGATAGTAATGAACACGCGCCAAAATTAGAGCGCAGATGGGGCGGGGTCAGAGTGACGTATGGCTGTCTCGCGGCTGCAGTCACAATCCAGAGAGGTGAGGAATGTGCCAGAAAAGGAGAGGGCACGGGGAGGGTAGAGTGGGCGGAGCGTACGTGCTGCTAGGCGTCCTGGAGGGATCTACCAGCTGGCAGAAACATACTGCCTGACAGTTGAGGCACTCAAGCCTGGTAGTTGCTGTTGGTGTCCGGACACTTTTATCCGTTATCCTATTAATGTGGTCCTTCCATGTCGTCTATTTAAGGTAAGAGTCTAGTTGGCCTCGTTTGGGATATGTCCGAGAGTACACCGTTGCCTGAATGTGCATTTAGGTCGGATGTCTAGGTGGTCGCGACTCTGTTAGAGTGCCGGGCCCTACTGGGCATGACGCTGATGGTCTGCTTGATTTTCAGTGTCCTGTCGGTGTTATGTTTTCTTATTTTAACTTTTCAGTCATTATCAAACCGTGTGGAAGTTTACAGTGGTGTGTTCTGATGTTTATATTTTAATTCCACTTTTGTCATTCTTATTTTCATTATGGAAAAATAAGCATTGGTTTTTGACTGCTCGTGTTTTTTTCTCAGATAATACTTTTCTGCCGAGCTAAAACAGTTGCCCACAGAACTGGGTGCTGGAGTTTGCAGCTGGCAGGATAAGAAAAAAACTTTGCATAAAAATAGAATTGTTTTCTAATTTAAATATTAGCATAGTATAGTTTCAAAATTATATGAGTCATTTCTAGTTCAAATGTTACATGTTTCCCACATGCGCTGATTTATTAAAAAAGTAGTTTTTGTATATGCAAAGCTGTTAATTGTCAACAACAGAGGCATTCACACAGCTTATAGTAGAAGTCAAAAAATACTGCAATTAAATGTTCAGCTTTGGAAAGAAGTGATTAAGTTCTTATGTGTCCACAACACTGAATAGCCTTAGTGGTTCCTCATCAAGACCTGTGCTGCTAAGAAGGCTCAACAGCACATCCATTCTGTTATTGGACCAAAGAAAATAAGCTTGTTTCTCAGGGTCTTCTCAGACCTTTACAAAGGCACAGCATGGCTAAAGTGATAAGAAAATATGTAATAGTTTTCTGAAAAAGAGAGCCAGTAGTGAAACCCTGGAAACTCCTAACTTAACTACACCTGCAGCAAGATGGAAGAAACAGCATTACCCTCCTTGAGAACTTTGGATTCTGTCAGCAGTTTTCCTGGCAAATAACAAAATGTGTCTGTGGAATGTGGGAGGAAAACAAGCATATCAAGAGAAAAATACCATGCAAAATGCTAGGGGAACCTGCAATGTCAGTGATAGGATGAGAATTTGAATCCAACGGCTTGAAGCTACAGGGCAACAGCATTAACTTCAAAGCCACCCTTACTTGTAAAACGTCATCTTGTGATCTCCATGTGCCAAGAGTTCTCTCCTTAAGTCTCTTCTCATAGCTCATACACCTCAGTCCAATAGTTGTAATATTAGCTATTTTTTGGACAGAGTACCAAGTCAGTAGAAAAATTCTAAAAATGTGACAGTTTTTTACAGATTTAAAATCAGTATTGCAGTCATGCTTGACTGCAAGTACTGTAGATTCGTTACTTTGGAAGGCACTATAATACATGAGAAAATCTTAAGTAATAATTTTATATAAAAATTGCTCATGGTGGTGATACAGCACCATGTCAACACGTCAAAGAAAAACAGGAAAAGCCATGCCTGGAACTACTTTGTGTTCCTGGCAGGAGAATTTCTGCATGTGATTGTAGGAATTGTGTTTGTTTTTTAAAAAAGCCAACACACACACAGAGGCTTTTAGTATAGCCATTTTTATATGGGGTTAGTTCAAAAATAGATTTGTGTGTTCTTTGAGAGCACAATGATGTGACTGATCAGATGTGAGTTGTAATGATTTAACTTGTAATGTCACAAATTTGTATGAGGAGATTAATCACATTTTAATACATTGTCCTACACAGTCGTAATAACAGGACAGAGGCTTCTCAATCATACTGTGATTGTAATGAGCACATTTACATATGTCCATTTCAGCATCCATAAATCTTTTGACTAGCTTATACAGTTCGGGATTGGAGGGGAACTCTTGCATGCATCCACAATTACGCATGCAGGACTGTGGGATGTGAGAGGAAGTAGTGCACACTGGCAGTGCTAACAGCAGTTGTAGCAAGTACAAATTGAGGCAAGTTTCAAAGGAAGTGACACTTTGGGTTGTCTGCACCTGCAATGAAATGAGCTGCTACATTTGTTAATACCAAAATAAAATTAATATAGTGTTTCAATGTTTCCTAGCACAAAGCACTTCTTCCTATTAATACAACTTGTACTGTGTTAGCAGAAACACGTAATCACAGAGACCAGCAAAATGACATAATTCATTGTAGAGTATATGCAAACACTAAATTTGTGTCATTACATTTGGTTTTTGTAGGAAAACTAATGTTCATGAGTATAACTCTCCAAAATGTGATGAACACAGTTAAAGCACGCATATAATATATTTGCATGGTTATGATTAATTGGCCACAGGTAACGTCAGTCCAGTTAATTTTTCCAATTCTGAATTTGTGCGCAAGCTAAGCAATAACAAAGTCTGATCACTTATGTAAGATACTTTGAAGACAGTGCAATAAGTACTGTTTTATAAATAATGGAATAATGAAAAAAAGTACATGATCAATTTCACGCAGAAAGCATTTAAGTTTGAACAAATGTAAAAAAGGAAGGACAACTCTGAACAATTAAAGCCTGAGGAGTTTGTGACTTCTGAAATTTGAATTAATTTGTCTCATCTGTTAATTGTTACTCTTTGCTAAGTTTTTGCTCAAACTGAAGATGCAAACATAAATCTTACAACAACAAATGTTACAAAACTAGTAGAGCGATTCTCTGACAAACCACATTTTAATAGCATGTTATTAGAAAAATTGTTTTAAAAAGATTGTTTAAATGAAAATACCCTGAATTATCTTGGAATAGTACATATATACTAATGTTTGAGTATAGTATTGGTTTTTAAGTAGTATTTATGTTTCACTTACTGGAAAAAATATCAGAAAATAAATTTAGAATGTGCACATAGTAAGATAAATTAGGTAGCCCTTGATTTTCTTTATAAATCCTATGCTGAAATCCCCGTTGTTACTCTGCGGGAATCCCCATGTCATTCACATATTAAAATTAGCCCAGCATTGTACTTTGATATTTATGAATGTCAGGGCTAGTTTATGTAATGATATTTGGATAACTAATAGATATTTAATTATTTTAAAACTGCTGTTACTATTAATACTTATATGTTCTATTATACTAAAATTCACAATACAGTATTGTTCATTTTTATAATGGAAGTGCTTTTAATAAAAAGATGCTGAATGGGATTTTTGTTTTTGCCATGGTATCGAGTAGGTATCAAGTATCGTAAAAATTTCACTGGTGTTGGTATCAAAAACAAAAGTTATGCTTTCTTGACATTCCTAATCAATATTAAATTCCCAACAATTTTAATTATATGTCCTTACTATTGTAATATAAAGCCTAAACGTAGTCTGTTTAATGGTTTGTTTTGTGGTCAGTGTGTACCATTATATCTTTTATTCTATGTATACTGTACTGTAGTGTACAGTACAGTGTACATTTTCTAATTTGCTGAAGATTCCAAGTATCTTAAATGAGAGATTATATTTTTTGTTAACAGAGTGTCAAAACTATGGAATGATCTGTCTGCTTGTGTATGAGATGTCCTAATGTCCTCAGCTTTTAAATCTTAGCCAAAGACCCTCTAGTTTAATCCAGCATACCCTGATTTAAGATGCTGATTAGCTGTTCATGTGGAAATTCTGGCTGCTAGTTGATGGCACAAAAATGTAAGTGTGACAGTCATCATGAACTATTCAACAGTATACTACTGTGGTACTTGGTGCCACTGTTGTATTGCCAAGCTGCTGCTGCTGTCTGTGGGAAGTGATGCTAGAGATAAAGGGAGCCTTGGAATCCCAAGTATGACGGGAGCTCAACTTCTTATTAGAATGCACAAGAAAGGGTTGATGGTCCATTGGTCTAGATCAGGGGTCCTCAATCACAGTCCTGGAGGGCCGCAGTGCCTGCAAGTTTTTGTTCTAACCCGGTTGCTTAATTAGAAAGCAATTCTTGCCAATAATTTAATTTCATGGCTTGTTAGTGCTTTAACTCTGCTATGTCAGGTAATTCTCATATCCTAGATTTTCTTCCCCTTTCTAAGGATATCATCCAAATGATTTTAAGGCTAAAATGGATGAGAAATTCTCAGTCCTTCACATTTTTCTCTTCACTTTCCTTCCAAGTATTTAATTAAATACAATAGTGCATGATAAATACACACAGGTGTAAATGGTAACAAGCTAAATGGAGAAATGCTGCTCTCTTTTGTCATTTGCATGTTATTGCTAATTAGGAGCAATTAAAAACCAAGAAAACAGCTGTTTAAGACTAAAATAAGCAATAAGGGTTCAAAATCTTAACAAGCGAGACAACTAAAATGAAGCAGAAGTATATCTTCAGCAATAAGTGCTTCTTATTAAGCAATTGGGTTGGAGCAAAAACCTGCAGCCACTGCGGCCCTCCAAGACTGTGATTGAGGACCCCTGGTCTAGATCACCAGAACTGTGACTCGTTCCCCAAAAAGATTTACTTTCAACAGGAATGCTGTTGACTATAGGTTTTTTGTTTTCCGTACTCTGTTGTCAACTGGACACTTCTCAGTTCTAATGTTAGTAGACATTTAATTTATGTTAACCAAATTGTAAGTTCCCTGCCAGTCATCTAAGCTCTGTCATCAGTTAAGAGCATTTTCCATCCATCCATTTTCCCAACCCGCTGAATCCGAACACAGGGTCACGGGGGTCTGCTGGAGCCAATCCCAGCCAACACAGGGCACAAGGCAGGAAACAATCCCGGGCAGGGTGCCAACCCACCACAGGACACACACAAACACACCCACACACCAAGCACACACTAGGGCCAATTTAGAATCGCCAATCCACCTAACCTGCATGTCTTTGGACTGTGGGAGGAAACCGGAGCGCCCGGAGGAAACCCACGCAGACACGGGGAGAACATGCAAACTCCACGCAGGGAGGACCCGGGAATTGAACCCAGGTCCCCAGATCTCCCAAAACTGCAAGGCAGCAGCGCTACCCACTGCGCCACCGTGCCGCCCCTAAGAGCATTTTACAAAAATAAATTGAATACTTTACTCCTTATATGTAGTATTTGACCTCTTTTTATGTAAAGTTTCTCCATGCATATGCTGAACTTTGAATACTATTCCAAATCTTTATATTAATACTTAGAGCCCATAGTGCCTGTTTTTCTTATGAGGTTGATGTGCTTTTATTTCTTGTCATTTTAACATAGCCTTTCTATGTTGTTGCATTTTTGTCTATGTTGCCCTGCATGTATGCATTATGATGTTTGATTTTTCAATGGCAGTCGATTAATTTCTTTGGAGGAAAGCGTGAAGTAGTCGGTTATGGGAAGTTAGGGCTAGGGCTGGCAGGATAACCGTTTTTTATTTATTGTTTTTGTACAATTGTTTTCTTAACACAACAGTAATCATTGAAATTAATGTGCTTTTTTATAAGCTATGAGAAGAAGAAATATGCATTTTTAAAAGAAGAGGTGCTGATATTATGGATGGTTTCTATTTCTGGTATTTATAAATAGCAGTAGGGTGTTGTACTGTGTTAGCTTTTATGGATGTAATGAGATGACAAGCAAAATGAGACCTTTTATTAGTCTGGAGAGGTCTATTAATTTTTTACATTTAAGATGTCTCACTTAAAGGTTTTCCAATGCTGTATCTGCCCTAGTGTCTATATACAGTAGAACAGGGAATTCCAGTTTCTATATTACATCTTGCCTGAAGAAGGGGCCTGAGTTGCCCTGAAAGCTTGTATATTGTGCTGCAGTATTTCTGTATTTTGCATGTGTTTTTCACATCACTTGCATGAGTAGTGCTTTTATTTCTTTTTAAATGTTAGTTTGTGTCATCATTTATGAAATGGGCAGATTTTTCTACCACAATGCTTTCATTATTGGTCACAGATATACTAACAACAAAATTTAAACACTTATGTTGTGTCCTAAAAGTACTCATTTGTTGTTTTATATTAAAACCCTTAAGCATTAGATGTAGCAAACAAAACCTGGATTGTGTTCTCATTAAATATAATGGGAAATATCAGTTATATCATTATTATAACTGCTTGAAAATCAACATTTTCTGTTTAAGGAACGCATACTTAGTTACCTCAACCAAGGTGTGTCTTTTGGAGACTGCTGGCTTGACACATGATTCCTAAAACAAAGGCAAAATGAAAAGCATGAAGGTTACATGGATTATATTTTTTCTGCATACGTAAGGTATTCTTTGAGCACTGGCTCCTCATCCTGCAAACTTCACAAATTAAGATGATCTGCACACTACCTTTCAGTTTTTTTTTAAACTATAACCTACACTGGTTGTGATTTGTTTTATTAGTTTAAAAATTTTGCTGTGTACTTTTTTACTTAGTAGCAGAGTTTTTTAAGTTGTTGTTAATGAAAGTGTCTGCTAAATTTAAAAACACAATGAAAACAAAATAAACTTAAGTATCATTACAATGGAACATGTAGTACACTAAGTGATACAGTTAATGAAACACAAATAGACTCACTTCACCTCCATATACAGTAATCCCTCCTCCATCGCGGGGGTTGCGTTCCAGAGCCACCCGCGAAATAAGAAAATCCGCGAAGTAGAAACCATATGTTTATATGGTTATTTTTATATTGTCATGCTTGGGTCACAGATTTGCGCAGAAACACAGGAGGTTGTAGAGAGACAGGAACGTTATTCAAACACTGCAAACAAACATTTGTCTCTTTTTCAAAAGTTTAAACTGTGCTCCATGACAAGACAGAGATGACAGTTCTGTCTCACAATTAAAAGAATGCAAACATATCTTCCTCTTCAAAGGAGTGCGCGTCAGGAGCACAGACTGTCAGAAAGACAGAGGAAAGCAAACAAATCAATAGGGCTGTTTGGCTTTTAAGTATGCGAAGCACTGCCGGTACAAAGCTGTTGAAGGCGGCGGCTCACACCCCCTCCGTTAGGAGCAGGGAGAGAGAGAGAGAGAGAGAGACAGAGAAAAACAAACAGTCAAAAATCAATACGTGCCCTTCGAGCTTTTAAGTATGCGAAGCACCGTGCAGCATGTCGCTTCAGGAAGCAGCTGCACAGAAGATAGCAACGTGAAGATAATCTTTCAGCATTTTTAGACAAGCGTCCGTATCGTCTAGGTGTGCGAACAGCCCCCCTGCTCACACCCCCTATGTCAGGATCAGAGAAAGTCAGCGCAAGAGAGAGAGAGAGAAAAGTAAGTTGAGTAGCTTCTCAGCCATCTGCCAATAGCGTCCCTTGTATGAAATCAACTGGGCAAACCAACTGAGGAAGCATGTACCAGAAATTAAAAGACCCATTGTCCTCAGAAATCCGCGAACCAGCAAAAAATCTGCGATATATATTTAAATATGCTTACATATAAAATCCGCGATAGAGTGAAGCCGCGAAAGGCGAAGCGCGATATAGCGAGGGATCACTGTATATACAATATAGATGGGCACAGACCACATCTTTTGTCCCCAAAGACCAAAAGGGTACTTTTGAGAAGCACAGGGCTGAGGGGGAGGGTGGGGAAAAAATGAATGTGTGTGTTTAATGTATAAGTAATCAGGAATAGTGATGAGCAAACTCCTCGGTATTCGCTTCGCCTAGTGTTTGGAGAAATGCATTGAAGTCAGTGGGGACGGACTAACTGAACTAGATTTGACAGGTTTATAATGGTTCAATCATCTTTAAAGTGTCCCTGAGGGCTAGGAAAATGTCTGCCAACTATACTGGACCAATTATTGTGACAAAAAGGCAACCTGAGCTGTGCGGCAGCAGTGCCAACCATTGTACCACCGTGACTCCCTGACATCAAAGAAGAAAGAACATAATGTCTCGCAATCATATACTTCATCAAAACAAAGTGTAAATGCAAAAGTCAGAAAAAATACAAAGGTTTTTAATGTTGATTTATGTGACAAACTATTGGTTTGTGCACTTTTCAGAAAATAGCCCTGCAGCAGCTCGCCTTCCCGGCCCCCCACACTGCCGCTGTAGCGCACAGGGCAATGCACGTAGCAACAGACATTTTATGTTGATTTATGTGAGAAACTACTACTTTGTGTGCTTTTCTGAAAACTGAGTTTTTTTGGAAAAATATTCAGCCCTGGCAGAAAAGGAAAAAAAACAGCATTTAAAGAGTTAAAGGCAGAAAATTCAAAGTGGAGTATCATGACTGAAACCACTGGCTCATTCTGTTTTCTGAAGTTGTTCTGAAGGCTCTCCAAAGTGTCTGTGCTGAAGCTTTGCACTTTTGCTTCTATCAAAAAAATAAAAAATGTCTTGTAAATAGTAATACATTTTTCGTTGCTATTATTATTATTTCATAGTCTCCTGTGTTTTAGCTCAGGCTCTTTTAAGGTTAGTTTTCACTCTCCATGTGGCCTAAATACGTATGCATATGGCACGCGCCTCCTTCTCTTATATATTGATTTGGAACTCAAAGATCAACCTGCACATTTGGAGACAAGCAAAGATATCTTGTTATTTATGCTGTACAATGATCCCCCTCTATATCACGGTTCAACTATCGTGCCCCCACTATATCGCGGAAAAGTTCAATAAGTACATCCTACCTGTAGATAGATAGATAGATAGTAGTGTACTTTGCAGCCAATTCATAACAAAGCATAAGGTTTTCAGCAGTCACTACGTGTGCTAGACAAAAGTTTGTTAGAATAATATTATAATTTATAATAACTAACGTATACGTAACATTTAAGCAATACACTAGTAAATCATAAAACATATTGCTACGTATAGGAATACGTAGACAATGTCACAGTTCATAATGAAATGTACATAAGCTTTTCATTTGTCACTACGCATGCTAGACAAGAGTTCGTTACAACAATGTGTATTATAATTTATGATAACTATAATATAACTGTAAATATTGACTAAAATGCAGTAAAAAGTCAATATGTATATAAAATAATGAACATTTCAGCAATACAGTACAGTAAATCATTAAATATACGTACATTGTACACTACGGTAGACAAAGAGTTTTGTGTTACAGTACCCAGATGATTTCTTACAAGGCTCATTATTGGCTAAAAGAGGAGACTCAACCAATCAGAGCGGGATTTTCATTCTCTTGGGCTCTGATTGGCTGCTGCTAACATGGTGTAATCTCGCAAGAACAGCGAGCATGGGTCCCCAACGCATCTCAGTTCTCTGTTTATCGCGTACCTGCTTGTGGTCCGGTTGTTGTGAGCAAACTTTTTGTGAACTTTTCATTTTGTTTTAAGCCCTACGATGGTTCCCAAGCGTCCTGCATCTTCTAAGCCTTCTGGTAGTAGTGAGCCTAAGCGCCAGAGGAAGACCTTGACCATTCAGGAGAAGGTAAAACTCCTGGACATGCTTCGGGAAGGAAAGCGTTACACGGACGTCGCTTGCCATTACAAGTTTACATGTGTTTAAAGTGTGTGGGAGGGGTATTTTAAGGCTTAAACTATAAAAAAATGTGTATTTATATGGTCTTTCTATATCGCGGATTTTCACCTATCGCTGATGGGTCTGGAACGTAACTTCCGCGATAGGCGGGGGATCACTGTATATGTTTCATAAATATTAAATTTGAGAACCTTCATTATTTACTCATCTATTAAGCTCCTTACATTGAGTTCACCTACAATACACATTATTAATATGCGTTTTATAGCATTTGCTTTTATGGAAATGTAAAAAACTGGTATGAATACTGATGCTATATTAGTTCACCAGCTGCCTTAGCACCTTTGGTTTCCATGAAGTCTGCATGTTCTGTTTATATCTGCATGAGTTTTCTCTGCTAACCCAGAATTTATCCCAGTGTTCATATCTGCAGTGTGTCAGCCAGTAGACTAGCAATACTACCTGTGAGCGCGATCGTGTGCTCTTCATAATGCCAACCACTGCATGCCCGTGCTTCAGTGAGATCAAAGAAGAAAGCTTTGTAACCAGTCTGTAATGCAAATGATCAGCATTATATAGTGGAGTTGGTCCCATCCAGTGTTGACTGTTACAGCTCTGGGTTGATGTCATGCTACCTCGTAAAGGATTATTGGACACTGGAGAAAAAAGCGTTTTCCTAAACTGGCCAAATTATCAGTAACTAATTTGATAAACAAGGGCAAATTTGAATGCAGCAAATTCGCTGTGAACAACAATTTGGTGAAATTCGCTGTTCAACACTAATCAGGAGTGATTTTGTGTGGGTTTCATATATACTGTACATTACAGACATGTGCGGTGTCCCGGTTCCACTTTTCTATTTGATCATGTCACTTTCCTTGCACAGAAAATCCAGTTTTTGTGAAGGATTGTGTTTTACATATATTCATCATCCATATTACTAACCGAGAATGGTAAACCGGATGGCATGGACCCAGGTACACGGCAGTGGACGCAGGAGACGTACTGCGCAGGCGCCGACAGTGCGTGTCTCATAAACCGCCAGCGAAGTGTGATCCACCGCGCACGAAGGAGTCACCGCTCAAAAACAAAAGAGCTCATGACGTGAATGAGAAATGAAGCAACAACGCGCCCATACCGACACGGACACACAAAAAAGAGGATTCTGCGCTGCAGCCCAGATTCAAACGGAAGAGGCTACGGAGGCCCCACAGGTTCATAAAGATAGAACGGAAGGCGCAGGCGTCACCCCCATAATGTGAGTGGCACTACTGTGGAGTGAAGGCGCAGGCGTCACCGCCATATTGTGAGTGGCACTACTGCGGAGTGAACTTAGGAATAATGTGCTGCTTGGGATTGCACAAACCGCTGAACGCTTTACACAAAATTCAAACACAATACAGCTCAACGATACAAACACGAGCCCGCCTGGATAAGATCAATGAACGCAGGTGCCTACAACGTGCGTCTGACACTGCGGAAGCAAAGCAGGCACGGGTTCAAAACGAACGACCTCGACTGACGGATATACAAACACGAGCCCGCCTGGATAAAATCAATGGACGCAGGCGCCTACAACGCGCATCTGAAATGCCGCGGGCAAAGCGGGCACGGCTCCAAAACGAATGAGCTCGACTAATGTATTTCAGGATACCCAACGCCGGGGGTAGGCAAGCGAAGCGAGCAGGGGGCAGAGCCCCCTTGTGTGAGTCATAAGCGCTGAATGTTTTGTATACAGACCTCAAGCAACAATATTAATAATAGTGAAGCACAGAGAGGTACACTAAGTACAAATGTACATGTCCTGTAGAAGCACTTAGAACTTTTAACCTATATTCAATATATATTTGAATATTTACCTATTTTTAATATTAATATTCAAACCCAAATTTTTGTATACTTTGACAGCCCTAATGTAAATTTCTTATAAATTCTGTACTGACAGAAGTGCAGTGCAAAAGCTGGGTTTTGCGTAATTTGTGCTGTATGAACTAAAGTGTAGAATTTTATTATGCTCAGTTTTGGCATAATAAATTGTAATGAAACAATCATAAACATTTTGCTTGGTCTGAGTATATACTCTATTTTTTGATCTGTCCTAAAAAACAAAAAAAAAATGCTCAGGCCTAAAAATGTACATTCTGCTTTTCGTTTTAGGTAATTTCCTGCACATTCTCCATGTGTCTGCATGAGATTTTTTTCTGGTGCTTATGACTGACTGACATGACTGGCTTTCATCCCACATCCCCAAAGACAAGTGTAGCAGATGGATTTTCTACTCTGAGTTGGCCCCTGTGTGAACGTGGTTGCGGCTGTTGGTGTGTACGTGTGTCAGCTGTACAGTAGATTGGTGCCCTGTCTGGGGCTGTTTTCTGCTTTTCACTCAGTGCTGCCAAGAGAGGCTTTTGCCCCCTGCAATCTTGAATTGGATGAAGTTTGAGATTGTTATAGTCAGTCAGTCAGTCAGCCAGTGTCTAACCCGCTATATCCTAACACAGGGTCACGGGAGTCTGCTGGAGCCAATCCCAGCCAGCCCAGGGTGCAAGGCACCCCAGGCAGGGTGCCAGCCCACCACAGGGCACACACCCACACACTAGGGACAATTTAGGATCACCAATGCACCTAACCTGTATGTCTTTGGACTGTGGGAGGAAACCCACGCAGACACGAACATGCAAACTCCACGCAGGAAGGTCCCGGAAGTGAACCCAGGTCTCCTTACTGTGAGGCAGCAGCGCTACCACTGCCCAACCGTACCACCGGTTATAGTATATGACTGAAAACAGCAGTTATTAATGTCTAATGTAAATCCCTTAAGTTTTTCTGTTCTGAAAATACATGAATGAAAAACTGTATCAAATGAATAGTAGGTTTGTTGATAAAGGAAAGGTTTGAGTTAAATATACAGTAAGTACTTTTTCATGACAGTATAGTTTTTAACTTCAGGCATGCTACAATATTGTAATTTATCAAATAAGATTATTCTCTATACTGTATAGGTGAGCAACAAGACAAGACAAACTTGACCATTTTACACACAGTTTAACAGTTACTGGGGGGCTGTGGTGAGATGCTATTTTCTGTGTTCGTGTCAGCATTCCAAGTTTATTTTTTATAGAAACTTTGGATACCTTTACAAAATAGTTACTTCACCAACAGAACAGCATAGGTTTGTCATCACAGGGGGTGAAGAAGTCACTGAATGTAATTTTCTTAAAACACAAATGGATGTTACTTTCTCATGTAATTATTTGGCCATTAGCCACTTAGTCTTCATTTGCCTCATGATAACTTTTATTTTTGACATTTTAACATTTTAATGTAGTATAACTTTAAATCTAGTAATATAGTATAACCTTAAAATGTATCAAATGATTATCCTGTGAAACTAATGACCAGGATTTTGATGGAAGTTTTTCTTTAATTAGTAACTTAACTGCAAACATAAGCACAAGTATATACATTGGTAAACCGGCCCGTATTTCACAGACTGGTAAGCAACAACTTCCCGTTTATCAGAAAATTCAGTAGTCAGTATTTTTTTCCTTTTTATCTGTTACGTACAAGCAGTATGGTCGTTGTAAAGTGTGATGTATGAGTCTAGAGATAAATGTGCTGAAATCCCTCTGCAGGAAGGAACAGCCTATTGGTAACTTACATTTGTAGGAATCTTTCATACATAGAACTTGAGACATTCTACTGTTACCACACCAGCAATCTTTCTGAAATTTGCTTATTCATGTGTCAGAGTGACTTCACATGTGACAGTCCAAGGTAAGAAGGCAGGAAATCTGAATGATCTATAAAAGATACACAACTGCTAATTTCAGACTTATGTTAAAGAACATTCATGGTTATGTGCTACTCATAATCTATTATTTTATTTATTTTTTAGCTCATTGTATATAAAGAATCATTCACAGTATAACCTGCTCTGTGGATGTGAAACTGAAAAACAGAACCAAATAAAAATGAGCAGCAATCTACAAACATGCTATAGAATTTGTATTATTCCAGATAGCCGCATGAAGCTAACATTTCACCTAACAGGCTCTTTCTACCCTCATTCTCACCTTTGCTTCCCTGGTGGATGGAAGAAGCTGATTGCTCTATGCAGTTGTGTCTGGTGGAAAATAGGCCTCAACATTATTTCTTTGAACAGATTTTTGAAATAATTATATCCAATTTCAAGTTATTTTTCAGTTAGCATATTTTACCCAGTAATTGTTTGTAAAGCTAGTTAGGTGTTGTTGACAAACTTTTTTCTGGTTGTATCTCTTGCATCAGCATCTATTTAATAAAACATTTCAGTTCTTGGAATAGTAACATAACATTCTGATACCTGTTGAATTCAATTTAGGTTCACAGGGGTCTGTAGCCTATCATGTTAGTACTAGGCACACCACTGGAACAATATAAATTATAATTTCAACAAAGAAAATCCTTTCAAATTTTTCAGCTAAGTCAGGAGTATTTAAAAATGGAAAATGGGGATGAAACAAAGTAGTAATGAGGTCCTTGTGTTAGTCTTAGAAGCAGATACAGGCAATTTTGAATTATTTTTAACACATATTCATGTATAAGTGTTTTTTGATTTCAGGGAAATATAATGTTTATTGTTTTTTAATATTTTAGTTGAGTGAAGATTCCAGGAAGTCCCATCCTTGAAAAGACAGCAATGGTGGATTACTATGACATTCTTGGAGTATCGCGAAATGCTTCTCAAGATGAGATCAAAAAGGCGTAAGTTATCATCTTTGGCTTATTGTTTGGAGATTAGCTCAAGGTTCAAATCCTAAACTTTTTGTGTATGCACAGTTTGTTTTTTTGTGGCGCAGTGGTAGTGCTACTGCCTCGCAGTAAGGAGATTGTGGGTTTGCGCCCCGGGTCCTCCCTGTGTGGTAGCACTTTGAGTAGTGAGATAAGTGCTATATGAATGTAAAGAATTATTATTATTAAACACTATGTACAACATTGAAACATCATCATTAAGTTATCATTTGCTCTTAATGGAAATAGGCATTTATTTTGAAGAAAGTTAGCTTTATTTAATGTCCCCATTCAGTTTGTGATATAACCTACTCTAATCTTGAAAAAACATACATTTTTAAATAACCAAAGTAAATTGGTTTTTAGTCCTAGGCCTGCAGTAGTATTACTAACTAGTGTGGGCTTTTGGTAGTAAGGCCAGAGCGAGAGTTCAGCTCCCTAAAATACACAGCAGAATGAGTGTTGATTTTTTTTAGTTCTTTACACTATGCTGTGTGCCTTCTGTCTTCAATATTCAAATGAAAAAGAACAGATACTCATTACAGACCTCCTTGACACATTCCTTTAAACTTGACTATAGTGAGAGACAGGAGTGAGAAGCCCCTGAGTGTTAGATGAGGAGCCCTTATTTTAATAGGAAAAAATAGCCTCGCCAATTTGTAATAAAAGTGAAGTTTTTGCATTTATTCTGCACTTGCAGGGAATCCCCAAAGGTTCTCTGCAAAACAGAGCTGGGGTAACATTGCTGAGGGGCAGAACTTTGTAGTAATATCTATGACCCTCCAGGAGGGACACTTGTCTGAAAATGGACAGTATGGCATTCCCCTCATCAGTAGTTCTTAAGGTTTATGTAGTCTTTTCCTGATATAAGTCTGAGAGCCACAAATTGGGAGGCAGGGAACAACAAGTCTCTTGCTGTTGCCCAGAAACTGGAGGAGGTGGGAACTGGAGAATGGATGATATTTTTCAATTTATGATGATGACACTGTGTACACAGGGGAGCAGACTAATTGTTAATTATCACTAGAAAGGGCAACAACCTTTAACTTGAATGACCCTTGAGAAGAAGATAGGTTTTGTTGTTTTGTGTTAACACATTTTTTTAAATTATTTTTAACGTTTGTTGAAATTAATGCCCTCTAGTTACACAGCTTCACAGATGGAAATGGGAACTTTGTAGTTTTAATTGTCAATGCCATACCTTCTGCCTAACAAGAAATATCCCAAATAGCTATTGTCCAAATGTGTTTTTCTAATTTCTGTATATGCTGTCTTCAGCAGTACAAACTGTAATTTAAAATGTTTTAAATAGTGCCAGTCAATCTGTTCCTTTTTTATTTTTCATGACATGAGAAGTTGCACTTAAAAAAGCATTATTTTTTGATGCTCAGAAAATAATGTCTACTGTATAGAAAAAGTGAAATCAGTGTTGTTTGTAACTGTTTAAAAATCATGGCTTGATGTATTCTAGTAGTGTACATCTAGTACAGTGTTTCCCAACCTCGGTCCTGGGGACCCACTGTCACTGCAGGTTTTTGTTCCAACCAGCTTCTGTTTTTAATTGGACTCCTGAGCTAATTAAGTGATGTGTTATTTCCCAAGTTCTGTGTTTTGGGAACAATATAGAAATTAGAAAACTAAGTTTGGTAAAAAAATATATATATATAATATATATATATTAAAATGTACCAAGCAGTTATATGGGAATAATGTATTTTTTTCTTTTTAACAATATTTTCATCTTCATTTTCATTCTACTTTTCTAGGTGTTCTAATTGTTTAATTAATCAGTTATTTACTAACTAGACATTAAGCCCGTTACAATAACGGGCGCTAGAACAGTAGTGCATTAACATTAGTAGGAACAGTCTATATTAAATGGCAAGGGACCTTGACCTCATTCTGTTTCTTGTCTTAATTTCCATCCATCCATCCATTTTCCAACCCGCTGAATCCGAACACAGGGTCACGGGGGTCTGCTGGAGCCAATCCCAGCCAACACAGGGCACAAGGCAGGAAACAATCCTGGGCAGGGTGCCAACCCACCACAGGACACACACAAACACACCCACACACCAAGCACACACTAGGGCCAATTTAGAATCGCCAATCTACCTAACCTGCATGTCTTTGGAATGTGGGAGGAAACCGGAGCGCCCGGAGGAAACCCACGCAGACACGGGGGAGAACATGCAAACTCCACGCAGGGAGGACCCGGGAATCGAACCCAGGTCCCCAGATCTCCCAACTGCGAGGCAGCAGCGCTACCCACTGCGCCACCGTGCCGCCTTGTCTTAATTTTTTTTGTCAAAAATATTTTTGCAAGAAGCCTACAGTAAAATAATAACAAAAATAAAATAGAAACGTATATGACAATACAGTAAGTATAATTAATATTACATTTATCCTCTCCTCTGTGGCTGTTGATTGATGTGATGTGTCTGTTTGAAGATCTCTTATCCTGCCTCTCTTTATTTTAGCTTGTTGCTGACGCAGTGATTTTCGTTCATCCGCAGTAAGACTTGCTGTCTTAGCTCTGTGTGTTTTGGCATTTTTCTGATGCTCATTTTCCTCTTCTTCAATAGATCTATTTGCTCGTCTTTGTCTTTCTCTTTGAGAATTTTTTTTACGCTCATTTTCCTGTTCTTCTATAGATCTATTTGCTTTTCTGAGTCTTTCTCTTTTGGCATTTTTCTGACGCTCATTTTTTTTTCTTAAATCGATCTATTTGCTCGTATTTTTCTTTGTCTTTCAGCCTTTCTTTTGTTGATGTTTACTTGCTGAGCTGACCGTTCTTCCAGGAGATGTTGCTTATATAGGATTTGATTGTTTGTGTCTTTTGTCCTACTTGACGTGTCTTTTTTTTTGGGTGGCATGTTGTTAATAGATAGTCACAGTAATATAGGCTTGTACGTCCGTAATATTTTCTCTTACAGTAATACTGGCTTGTATGTGGCTGTAATATGCGTCACTGTATTGTGTGCCTTTAATTTTCTCTCGCAGTAATACTGGTTTATATTTCTGTAAAATGCCTGTAATTTTCTCTGACAGTAATACTGGCTTTGATGTCCGTAATATGCGTTTAATTTTCAGTCACAACAGTGGGCAATCAGCAGAGTCTCCCCAGCAAGTGATGTAATGTGTGGCGTGCGGCTGATAATCGTGCCTGTGGCGTCTCTCCAGCAAGTACTGTGCAGTTCCCCAGCAAGTATTTTAATCTGTGCTGGCGTGCAGCTAATTATTGTATGTGTGGTGTCTCCCCAGCAACGGATTTTATGTGCGCGGCCATGACTACCCAATCAGCACTCTCCCCAGCAATGATGTCCTTTATTTGCTTATCATGCGTGGCCACGGCTAGGCCATTCACTGTGTGCCCAGCTTCCAGTGTGTGTGTGTCCACGGTGCCGTGTGCGGGGCACGGTGCAATTCGCGGCCCTGCGCATGCGCACTTCATCAGAAGACACACAAACACGGACACCCCTGACCCCTGGACGCACACAGGGGTTTTATTAAAGAGGATTAGTGGGTCTGATGCTAAAGTAGTTGCAGCCTTTGATTATTCAGTGTTGTTTGCCAGCGTGTCTGCTCTGCTCATTTTTAACTGTCATTACTAAAATACCGGCTAGATATAGTCGGGCTCACCTCGACGCACAGCTTGGACTCTGGAACCAATCTCCTTGAGAGGGGCTGGACTCTCTACCACTCTGGAGTTGCCCCCGGTGAGAGGCGCCGAGCAGGTGTGGGTATACTTATTGCCCCCCAACTTGGAGCCTGTACATTGGGGTTTACCCCCGGTGGACGAGAGGGTAGCCTCCCTTCGCCTTCGGGTGGGGGGACGGGTCCTAACTGTTGTTTGTGCGTATGCACCGAACAGCAGTTCAGAGTACCCACCCTTTTTGGAGTCCCTGGAGGGGGTGCTAGAGGGCATACCTTCTGGGGACTCCCTCGTTCTGCTGGGAGACTTCAATGCTCACGTGGGCAATGACAGTGAGACCTGGAAGGGCGTGATTGGGAGGAATGGCCCCCCCTGATCTGAACCCGAGCGGTGTTTTGTTATTGGACTTCTGTGCTCGTCACGGATTGTCCATAACGAACACCATGTTCAAGCATAGGGGTGTTCATATGTGCACTTGGCACCAGGACACCCTAGGCCTCAGTTCGATGATCGACTTTGTGGTCGTGTCGTCGGACTTGCGGCCACATGTCTTGGACACTCGGGTGAAGAGAGGGGCGGAGCTGTCAACTGATCACCACCTGGTGGTGATTTGGCTTCGATGGTGGGGGAGGATGCCGGTCAGGTGTGGTAGGCCCAAACGTGTTGTGAGGGTCTGCTGGGAACGTCTGGCAGAGCCCCCTGTCAGAAGTAGCTTCAACTCCCACCTCCGGCAGAACTTCGACCACATCCCGAGGGAGGTGGGGGACATTGAGTCCGAATGGGCCATGTTCCGTGCCTCTATTGTTGAGGCAGCTGACCGGAGCTGTGGCCGTAAGGTGGTCGGTGCCTGTCGTGGCGGCAATCCCGAACCCGCTGGTGGACACCGGCGGTGAAGGATGCCGTCAAGCTGAAGAAGGAGTCCTACAGGACCCTTTTGTCCTGTGGGACCCCGGAGGCAGCTGATAGGTACCGGCAGGCCAAGCGGAATGCGGCTTTGGTGGTTGCTGAGGCAAAAACTCGGGCGTGGGAGGAGTCTGGGGAGGCCATGGAGAATGACTTTCGGACGGCTTCGAGGAGATTCTGGTCCACCATCCGGCGTCTCAGGAAGGGGAAGCAGTGCAGTGTCAAACACTGTATATGGTGGGGATGGTGCGCTGCTGACCTCGACTCGGGATGTTGTGGGTCGGTGGGGGAATACTTTGAAGACCTCCTCAATCCCATTAACATGCCTTCCAATGAGGAAGCAGAGCCTGGGGACTCAGAGGTGGGCTCCCCCATCTCTGGGACTGAGGTCACCGAGGTGGTCAAAAAACTCCTTGGTGGCAGGGCCCCGGGGTGTGGATGAGATACGCCCGGAGTTCCTCAAGGCTCTGGATGTTGTAGGACTGTCTTGGCTGACACGCCTCTGCAACATCGCATGGACATCAGGGGACAGTGCCTCTGGATTGGCAGACCGGGGTGGTGGTCCCCCTCTTTAAGAAGGGGGATCGGAGGGGTGTGTTCCAACTACAGAGGGATCACACTCCTCAGCCTCCCTGGAAAAGTCTATTCAGGGGTCCTGGAGAGGAGGGTCCGTCGGATAGTCGAGCCTCGGATTCAGGAGGAACAGTGTGGTTTTCGTCCTGGTCGCGGAACAGTGGACCAGCTCTATACCCTTAGCAGGGTCCTGGAGGGTGCATGGGAGTTTTGCCCAACCAGTCTACATGTGTTTTGTGGACTTAGAAAAGGCATTCGACCGTGTCCCTCGGGGAATCCTGTGGGGGGTACTCCGAGAGTATGGGGGTACCGGCCCCCCTGATAAGGGCTGTTCAGTCCCTGTACGATCAGTGCCAGAGCTTGGTCCGCATTGCCGGCAGTAAGTCGAACCCGTTTCCAGTGAGAGTTGGACTCCGCCAGGGCTGCCCTTTGTCACCGATTCTGTTCATAACTTTTATGGACAGAATTTCTAGGCGCAGCCAGGGTGTTGAGGGGGTCCGGTTTGGTGGGCTCAGGATTGGGTCACTGCTTTTTGCAGATGATGTTGTCCTGTTTGCTTCATCAGGCCGTGATCTTCAGCTCTCTCTGGATCGGTTCGCAGCCGAGTGTGAAGCGGCTGGGATGAGAATCAGCACCTCCAAATCCGAGACCATGGTCCTCAACCGGAAAAGGGTGGAGTGCCCTCTCAGGGTTGGTAGCGAGATCCTGCCCCAAGTGGAGGAGTTCAAGTATCTCGGGGTCTTGTTCACGAGTGAGGGAAGAATGGAGCGTGAGATCGACAGGCGGATCGGTGCGGCATCCGCAGTAATGCGGGGCGTTGCATCGGTCTGTCGTGGTGAAAAAGGAGCTGAGCCGCAAGGCTCAGCTCTCAATTTACCAGTCGATCTATGTTCCTACCCTCACCTATGGTCATGAGCTATGGGTAGTGACCGAAAGAACGAGATCGCGAATACAAGCGGCTGAAATGAGTTTCCTCCGCAGGGTGTCTGGGCTTTCCCTTAAAGATAGGGTGAGAAGCTCAGTCATCCGGGAGGGGCTCAGAGTAGAGCCGCTGCTCCTCCGCATCGAGAGGAGTCAGATGAGGTGGCTCGGGCATCTGATCAGGATGCCTCCTGGACGCCCTCCCTGGTGAGGTGTTCCAGGCACGTCCAACCGGGAGGAGGCCCCGGGGAAGACCCAGGACACGCTGGAGGGACTATGTCTCTCGACTGGCCTGGGAACGCCTTGGGATTCTCCCGGAAGAGCTAGAAGAAGTGGCCGGGGAGAGGGAAGTCTGGGCATCTCTGCTCAAGCTGCTGCCCCCGCGACCCGACCTCGGATAAGCGGGAGACAATGGATGGATGGATGGATTACTAAAATACAACAAAGGGGAAAAACTGCACAGAGAAAGGGCAAAATATAATGAAATCAACAAAAGAGAGTTAAGCATTTAAATCTATAGCAAAAGCAGAAATATTTCTAAATGTCTTAGAAATGTAAAAATCATACTGCTACGCTTTTCAGAATGTAGAATAAAAGAAAAATAATACCAGCTAATTAAATGAGATCAGTGCTGTCAGGTGTTGTCATTGATTAGGAATCTGTTTGGAACAAAAACCTATAGTCACAGGGCGGCCACAGGACTGAGGTTTGGAAACACTGATCTAGTAGATACAGTACTATTCTTTATTCTTCCATTCATTTACATGTTTTATGTTTTTCTTCATGAGTTTTTCATTTGTATACTGGAGTGTTCACACATATTCTCAAAGTAAAAATGCACAAATCATGAAAGATTTACACTTATGGATATAATGTTGGGTTATGTTTTTTTTGCAGAGTCCTTACGAACCAAAGCGACAACTTCTTCTGTCATTTTTTTCATTTTACTTAGGATTCTGTTTTTCACTTTTCTCTGAAGAAACAGGGTAATCATAACTATGAATTTCATTTATTTCTACATTTCTGTTTATTAAAAATCTTTATTTTTAGTTACCGGAAACAGGCACTGCGTTGGCACCCAGACAAGAATCCCAATAACAAGGAAATGGCAGAGAGCAAATTTAAAGAAATATCAGAAGCCTATGAAGTATTGTCAGACAGTAAGTATCTGTACTTGATCAATGAGATAGTGTTAGGCCATTTGCTTTAATGTGAACAGGGTGGTGGTACAAAAGGAAATGTTCAGGTCAAGCATTAAATTAAAAGCATTACAACACAGCCACTGCCATGCCAGTTTACTGCATTTTTGTATAACATACAGTTTTTGTATCAGTGTAGAAAGGTTTGTTTTGTGTAAACGAAAAACTTCATGTACCCTCTACATACAAGATAAATAGTCCCTATCAAAGGAAAAATATTTTCAGAAGCCACTAAATATCTGTAAATCTTGATATCAGTCCTGTCTCCAGTATGGCAGGCTTGCATCTGTAGGGCTAATATTGTCAACGTTATCACAATACGCTCTAGTTAAATAAGAGGGGTCTTTTGGGGGGGGGGGTGTCTGTTTGAAATGGAGATAAAAGGAAAATAGGCCTTTAGCTTTTTTTGTCTTGAAATCTTTTACAAGAAGAGTTATTAAGGGGGTTGACTACTACAATTGCAAATGACTCAACTGTAGTTCTGGCTATTCATACATTATGTATCACCTTTTATCATTCACTTTTGATTTAATATTAAGAGCATTATGGGTGGTATATGGTTGTACCATGCTACATGCATCAACAATTACAGTTCTTTTTAGTTTTATAGATTTTGAATATTGTAAACTTGAAGGGTTCAAGAACAAGCATATTTAAATAACATTTAAGGTGAACAGATCTATTTCCTGTAGTGATCATTTACAAGGATATAACAAGACTATGAATGAAATGTTAATTTAAATAACACCTGAATATCAAGACATATTTACTCAAGACAACTTCGACCTATCCAATTTTCCATTAATGTCTGTTTGCACAGAGAGTAAAACAAGTCAGATTGCTTAATACTGCTCTTGGGCTTCTCAAAACACATCATGATTACATTTTAAAGCAGGTCTATTTTTACATTTAGCACTTTCACTTTGCTTGTCCTGTTGGTGATCTTGGTGGCAGAAGGCCATGTTGGACAGTCCAAACCACCCTGTCTCCTTCAGATATTTGTAAATCCTCCCGGGAAATGTCCAGATGCACCAAGACCAGTCAAGAAACTAATTTCTCTCAGTGGGACATTCCTGGTACCT
This sequence comes from Erpetoichthys calabaricus, assembly GCF_900747795.2. Lineage (NCBI taxonomy): Eukaryota > Metazoa > Chordata > Cladistia > Polypteriformes > Polypteridae > Erpetoichthys > Erpetoichthys calabaricus. The sequence continues at coordinate 102,390,549 of NC_041401.2, forward strand.
CCCATTTTTGGGAAGTCCAAACGGACTTCCTAACTATATGCCCAAAGCACACTGATCATGAGAAGCAGTGATGTGCTGCCATATTGCCAAGCTTGTCATCTTGTCGAAACTCACTGCAGGATTCCCATTTCTGGTACTTATACTTGCAATGTTATTTTTTTAGACCATGGGAAACTGCTTAGCTACACAGACTCGATTGTCAATCTCACAATAAACTCTAGCCTCACTCATGAACAAGACCCCAAGGTACCTGAACGCCACCTAGTGCATATATTGACCACTTGCCTGACAAGAACAAGACACTCTTTTCTAGGACCAGATCCTGACCTCATATTTGTGGATTTTTTTCTCATCCCAGTTGCATCACAGTTGTTTGTAAACCATTCCAGTGTGTGTTCACACCTTAAAGAGATGAAGACAATAACATCATCTGCAAATTATACAAGTACGGCTCCTAGGTTTCCAGACTGGATATCCTCTGAACCTCAGATTAGTCTTTAGATCCTGTTCAAGAAGATCACTAGCAGTAGAGGAAATGAGACGCACACTTGGCAGAGTCTACCCACATTGAACTGCCTTGAATTAATGCCAAGTGTGAGAATACAACACTCGCTCTGGAAATACAGAAACTCGATGTCACACTACATCGAGCCTGAATTCTCATACACTTGTAGCACCTTTCACAAGATACTATAGGATACCAAGTCAATAACTTTTTTCCATGTCTACAAAATCCATATCGACAAGATTTTCAAACTCCCATGATCCCTCATATATCTACATTGAAGAAAAGGTATTGCACTGGAGAGAGTCCATATTGCTCCTCCTGGATATCAGGTTCAGTTATTGGATCATGTCTCCATTCCAGTATGCCTTCATTGGCCTTTACTTTGTCATGGCAAGTTTGTCAAAGGGCAGGGAATAGAATAGAAAAATTAAAAAATGACTCAAGATCCTCATGCAGAACAAGCTCTTTGAGCATGGGAAAGGGACTATATAAATAAAATGTATTATTATTGTTAGAACATGAATCTGGTGTCTCAGTGACCCACATAACCCAGATGGGCTCGGCCTGAGATAGCTGAGTGGGCAAGTAGTGAAGATTGGTTACAACAAATTTAGGTGAAGAGCAGGAACGGAGACTGTGAAATGTAAATTTAAAAATAATATATTGTAATCAGACTCCCATTATGTTTCTTTATGATATTTTTTAAGGAAACAAAAGAGAAATATATGATCGACATGGAAAAGAAGGATTAAGAGAAGGTGGTGAGTATATCTCAGATATATTTCCTGAATATTCACTTTTGCACCATTTATATAAAATATTAATTTTATAGTACGTTATATAAAACAACATAAAAAAACTGAAAACCATAGATTTAAACTGTTACCACAAGTGCAATAAATATGTAGTATCAATGGGTTATCAGAGGGATCTGTATTATAAATAATAATGCATACTATACTGCGGTGGGCTGGCGCCCTGCCCGGGGTTTGTTTCCTGCCTTGCGCCCTGTCTTGGCTGGGATTGGCTCCAGCAGACCCCCATGACCCTGTAGTTTGGATATAGCGGGTTGGATAATGGATGGATGGATGCATACTATAACTTTTTTCCAGTAATAGTGGTTACTTTTAGAGAAGATATATATTTTTACATATGTCAACAATCTAAAGCTTTGTTTGTTGAAATGAGTTTTGAATTCCCACAGTTTTTCATATTTATACCTTACATATATTGAAAGCCAACATTCAGCATAGTTTGTGGTAACGAAGTTGTTGGATTTTACATTTTGCTGATCCACAGAACAGTACTTCTAAGCTGAGGTAATCCTGATGCATCCCTGGCACATTCTTTTGATATATCAGATCCTTGTTTATGCTGGACTAATCAAAAACAGTGACTTGTCTTTTGAAAAATTGTTTATGCAGGCAATTCTGTATATGTATTTAGAATAATAGCACCACTTTATTTACTTTTAACTGCACCCTTATACTAATGATTGTATACCATTTTCTAAGATTTAAGTAATATTGTTTCCTTGCAAACTTTGTTGGATTAAAAAGTTTCATTTTGTAGTGAATTGTACATTTCTTTATTAACTTTGGAAAAAATTTCTTATTGCCTAAAAATGAATTGGTTGAATATAATTGTTCATACTATAGACCAGTGTTACACAAACTTTTTTCTGTGGTGGCACAATTTTTGTAACCAAAAACATCTCAAGGCACACCACTGTTCTACTAACCAGAATACATCTTCCAACTGTCAGAAGGGGCGGGATAACCAGAGAAGCCAGTAAAAAAGACAGCTGCTTCATCCCCTTACCCGTCCCTCTCTACCTCAGAGACAGCTCATATGCCCACCAGTCCTGTGAGACTTACTGATGTCCACACACCCAGCCAGATGGACTTTAGCAGCCAGGAAATGCATCCAAACTGCTGTGTCTACAACATAGCTATCACAGTGCTGCTTTTATACCAGTTTCTCCAGATATTTTTGTCCTCCTCTGACAGGTCTCAACCACCTGATGAGCTAGGCCCTCTCAGGTTTAGACCTTGGCACACCTGGGAAGCTCTCATGATGCACCACCGAGCTGCAGCACATTAGTTGAAAAAGACTGCTGTAGACAGTGTGATATGTATATTATACCTTTTTCAAGAAATGGTAGTTAATTTTTATAGAACAAACATTTAGGCTTGATGATACTTTTGATGTTGTTCCCTTAATACTTAACTAAGTAAGCCTCATGTTGTGTTTTATGCTCTTCCAAAGGTTTTGCTGAATCCGGATCTGCAGATTTCTCTGGTTTCCACTTTACATTCCGCAGCCCTGATGAAGTCTTCAGAGAGTTTTTTGGAGGCAGAGACCCATTTGCTGATATGTTTGGTGAGTTCTGGATAAAACAGTGACCATCTTGCATTATTACCCTTTGATTCTGTTATCTCACGCATAATTTAAAAACACATTTTTAAAAACCTGAAGTACTCATAGTAAGAGGAGTTAATTTGGTTCATCTGTTTATTTGCCTGGTTTTGAAATATTTGTCATATTTCTCAAATATTGGTTTAGGGACCCACATATATTGTTTTGCCTGTGCTGATTCAGACTTTTATTTCAATTTATAAGTTTGCTTTTATCAGTTATTGTCTGGATCTGGTTTTCTCCGTTTCTGCTCATACTTCATGCTGCCATACCATTTAGCAAGTTTTAATATAATTTTATACACTACCTCTACTCATCACATTTAGTAGCTTGTTCTATTAATATTAAATTATGACAATATGTAGCTCAGCATAAGGTCTGTCAATATTTCCAGATCATTTTGAGCATTCAGAGTCCATGCGAAAGTTTAAAAATACTAGAGTTAGAAGTCATTGGGGTGAATCTGACTTTTGAAGCTGGAACAGTCTGAAAAAATGTGCAGTAAAATGTGTACAGTATAATACTTATGGATAGGCCTATACAAATACAGCCAATTGTTTTGTAAAAAATGTTTTTTTTTGTTTATTAACCAGGTGAAAGCCCTCTTGTGACAAATCAAAAGAAAACGGAGGAAGACAAGTGTTACTATAATAGCATCATCTCCACATAATCTGAAAAAGCACAGAGGCCTGGGCCTTACAATCGGTTTTTTAGACAAAGGACAGAAGTCATCCTTAGGCATAATGTATTCTTCAGTTGTACATTGCATAACTTCTCCCTTAGGTTAGGCTGTCAAAAATATATGCTGGACTGGATACTACTTGACAGAGATGTTTTTAAGCTCCTGACTCCGTTAGCCTCATGTTTTGACTTTGGCCTTACTTTAAAACCTACTGTACTATAATTTTCTCTCTCCTGTCAGACAGCTTCATGGTCATTCAATCAATCAGTCAGGGAATCAGTGTGTTCTTTTTTTCTTCTCTCCCCTCCCTGCTATGTTGAACAACTGCAAGTGAAATTTGATTCTGGTTCTGGTAAACAGAAAGTTCAGCAGTGAAGTTCACGAAGTTTAGGTTTTACTTTCACTGTACCTCTTTCAATTGCAACATTAGAAATTGCCCCATAATGACACATTTTTTAAAAAGATAAAATCCACTAGATGGCACCTTTGATTCCAGTAAACAGAAGGGAATCAGAGAAATGCGGTCAACATAAATCATAAGCCAACACAGCTGCAATATGTGATTGTGTGTATTTTTATCTTGACATATTTAAACATGCATTCAGTCTTATTGAGCATTAACTCTAATTTTACTAGGAATGAATGTCAAGTAGTGTGTAGTGCACATGCATGTAGAGTATGCACAACAAATGTGCACTTTTTCTATCAAATTGCTTTGATATGACAAATGTTGTTTCCTCAAATTAATGTTATTTCTTTTTTACCAAAAGTCAATAAGGCTGCTTCAAAAGGCACATGTCTTTAGTGTCTTTTTTAAGCATATTTTGTACTTGTCACCTGGCGTTTGGTGTGCACTGGTATATGCTCTTAACCCTACTACTGATCATGAACATAAATATTTTAGAGGAAAAAATGGCATTCAAGTAGTTGTTTTACTTCTTGTGGAAATCAACTGTGAATTGATTTATAAAAACTAGTTTTGGAACTCAGTCTGGTTTTATCTTTTAGTGATACATGATAGTACGGTCTTCATGTTTTACATGAGTTTCATGTAGGACATGTTCATTTCAAAATTTAGAAGCAGTAAGAAATTAAGTAAAACTCTGACATGAATAAATGAAGAGCTATAAAGGAAGTTACAAAGGAAAAAACAGCTGTATATGGCGTGTAAGACTGCAGCACCCACTGTGGGGCATATAAGAACATATGACAGGTTGAAAAGGATTTTTAAAAGACAATTGGAGAGATGTCCTGGGTGCAATGTTAAACTGAATCCAGCCCAGCAAGCGGTCCTCCAACTTACAGGGAAATCATGGGTGTTTTTGGCAGGATTGGCACTCCAGCCACCGTAAAAAAAAAAAAAACTTCACACAGCTCCGAGACGACAGACAGGACTCCTTTGCACTCTCTGCAGAAGTAGCTCTGCTGCAGCCGCCCAGAGGAAGGCTGCTTGCATTATGAAGGGAATGTGGGAAAGCCCTCAGGAGCCTCATCCCAGGATGATTTAAAACCATTGGAGAGCTAATGGGGTCAGGCCTGTTGGGGATCAGAACTGATGTGGTGCTGAGGCATCGCCTGCACTCGGGTCCTAATTTGAGGTGGAACAATTTGAGGTGACCCATTTGCGTTTTCGTGTGGAATGTCTTTTCTTTCCAGCATGATAATCGCCTTATTCTGCTGTCGAAGGAGCTTCGCAAACTCTGCATTTCAGCGATGGCACTCTCTGAGGTGTACAGACCTGGAAGTGGCCAGATCTCTGTAGGTGGGTACAGCTTTTATTGGTCTGGTCGCTCTGATGGTTGTCATACTCACAGAGTAGCTGTTACTGTGGCAGATCTGCTTCTTCCAATGGTGTCCAATGTCACTTCTTTCAGTAAGCGTATTATGAGACTCAGATTAACGTATAATCTTGGTGTCTTGTCTGTTGTCTCAGTGTATGCACCGACCAAGGTGAGTGATGTCTCAATGTGGGAGACATTTTTTTCACAACTTCACTTGGTGGTTGATGGGTGTCCGCGAGGTGACACTCCTCTGATCATGGGCGACAGGGTTGGCTATGAGGATTGTGTCAGTCCCCATGGGTCTGGAGATTGTGGTGAAAGTGGCGCCATGTTCCTTGACTTTGCAAAAGGTCAGGGGCTGCAGATTGCTGGATCCTGGATCAAACGCCCTGAGCTAAATCATTGGACTTGGTATTCGAGTACTGGTGGTGTGGTGAAGGAGATCAATAATATCCTCATGGGCAGACTCTGGAGGCTCTTACAAAAGAGTAGGGTCTACAGCAGTGACCAGTTTGTGAATTCTGACCACAGACCTGTTGTTGCTATTCTGAAGATCCAGCTTAGATCCAGTAGGCTACCACCTACCAGGAAAATGAGGCTGGACCTGGCCACACTCCAAGATCAGGCTGTTTCTAACAAGTTTGCACGCAGTTTGTGTGAGGAACTTGCAGACTTGGGTGCAACTGCTGATCCTAATGTGATGTGGGAGACCTTCTGTGACAAGACCCTGAAGGTTGCTGAGGGTTGTGTTGGTGTTACCAGTGTTCCCAGAAGGAGGTGTTTCATCTTGCAGGGCACCCTAGATATCAAGAAGAGAAGTCGCAGTGCACAGTTTGATGGCAACTCTGGGCTGTACTAGGAACTCAGAAGGACAACTGCGAGGGCTCTGAGGGCAGATAAGATGGCGTTTGTTAGAGGAATCTGTTAGCAAGTGACACACCATCTTTGGTCTAGTGACCCACGTACTGCTTACAGAGGAATCAAAGCCTAATTCGCATCTGAATCTATTCCTCAGACAGTCAAAGTCAGGGTGGCTGATGGAACGGTCCTTACAGATGACACTGCAGTTGTGACCCACTGGGCTGACTACTTTTAGCAGCTGTTTAAAGCTGATCCTCCGTCTAGGATGTTGGATATCTCTGGGTCTACGGTTCTTGAGGCTGATCCTCCAATTAGCTGTGAACCACCCAATCTCACTGAGCTTGCACAGGTGGTGAACTAACTGAGGGTAGGGAAGGCTGCAGGGATTTGTGGTATCCGGGGAGAACTTCTCTAGGCTGGTGGCAAGGCTGTCCTCCTGGCATTGCAAGCAGTCTTTGCCTCCATTTTGGGAGACGGGTGTCATCCCAACTGACTGGTAAACGGTACTTGTTGTTCCTATGTGGAAAGGGAAGGGTAATCACCTGGATTGTGGCAATTACGGGGGGATAACACTGCCCCTTGGTGCCGAGCAAGGTCCTTGCTAGGGTCATCCTCAACAGAATTCATGATCACTTGCTCACCTACCAGTGACTGGAGCAGTCTGGTTTTATGCCTAAGAAGCCTACCGTTGACCATTCTGACACGGAGGGTTCTCATGGAGTGCAAAAATGAATATCAGCAGAGTTTCTTTGCAGCCTTTGTCGATTTTCATAAAGTGTTCGCCCTGTGTGACATCTATGACTTTGTGGCATCCCTTTGAAGTTGCTGGATATCATGGCCGGCATGTTCACTAGTACTGTGAGTGCTGTGCAGAGTGGAGGCAGAACCTCTTGTGTTTTTCCCAGTTGATTCTGGGGTTCATCAGGGGTGTGTTCTTGCTCCTACTCTGTTCAGTGCTTGAATGGACAGGGTGTTGGGCAGGGTCATGGGGTCTAGCAGCTCTGGGGCATCTGTTGGCAAAGAGTTGAGTGTCTGGTCTTGCGAGTGTCCTGGATAAAAACCAAGATCCAGGCCTTTAATGACCTCTTGGGCACAGTCATCAGCAGTGCGTCTGTCTGCGGAGAAAATGTCGACTTTGTCAAGAGGTTTACTTACCTCGACAGTAACATTCATGTCTCTTGGGACTCTTCCTATGAAGTCAGTAGACAGATTGGGAGAGCATGGGGTGACATGAGTTCTCTGGAAAGGGGTGTGTGGGGTATCTTTGCAAACGGATGAAGGTCCAAGTCTTTAGAGTCCTGGTGCTTCCAGTTTTGCTATATGGTTGTGTTACATGGACGCTATCCAGTGACCTGAAATGAAGACTGGACTCCTTCGGTACTGTGTCCCTTCGGAGAATCCTTGGGTACCACTGGTTTGACTTTGTGTCGAATGAGCGGTTGCTCATGGAGTCCTGAATGAGGCACATTATCTGCATTGTGAGGGAGCATCAGTTACGGGACTACAGCCATGTGGCACGATTCCCAGAGGGTGATCTGGCTCGCAGGATCCTCATTGTTGAGGATCTGACTGGCTAGATCAGGCCAAGGGGACAGCCATGTAACACCTGGCTGCAGCAGATAGACGGTTATTTCCTGGAGGGTAGTACTGGACCGTGTGCCTGTTTGGGGGGTTGCCAACCAGGGTCCCAAGCTGTTTCATCATGTGGTGGGTGCGGCAACGCACTGTACCAGTGCATGCTTCCCAACCTTAACCTGAACCTGTTGGAGAGAAATATTGCAGAAAAGGCAAAAGATATTTCAATATTTTAGTAGCAAAAGAATAATCAAGGAAGTGAAGAGTATTAGAAATGGTAAAGGTGAGCTAGAATATGCTGACAGTGAAATGGCAAATGCTTTGAACTTGCATTTTATTGAAGTTTATGTATGTGAAGAAGTCAATAACCCCACAAAAATAAAAGAGACTACTAAGGATGCATTGAGTGATTTGGAAATTGTGGAGGAAAAAGTACTGCTTAGATTAAATAGGGTGAAATCTACCAAATCACCTGGACTAGAGAACATTTAAGAAGTGCTTTAAGAAGTTATTAATTACACATATAAGCCCCTGGCACATAATTTTCAAACATTTTTGTACACTGGGCAGATTTCTAAAGACTGGAGGGTAGCAAATATTATCCTGTTGTATAAAATGGGTGATTTGACTGATCCAAGTAACTATAGGCCAGTAGGCTTAATATTCATCGCCAGTAAATTAATGGAAGAAATTAAGGAAAAATTGGAAATCACATTTCTAGAACAGTAGTATTAGGAAATACCAACATGGGTTCATACTGTATGTTGTACAATAACAAAACAATTAACAGTATATCAAGTTTTAGACTAAGACGGTGATTAATCTGTCTTGCTCTTGCTATCAATTCTTTAAAGAAGAATTTTGTTCTACCATTTATTAGTGTCTCTTCTGGCAGGACAAATACATGCCATCCGTTTTTAGGAAGCTTGGGACAAACCCCTCACTTATCTATCTGTTCTTTTCTAGATGATTTTGGCCCATTTTCTGAGATGAGCAGAGGAACCTCTCGTGTTCAGCCTGGTTTTAGCAGTTTTTTCTCCTTTCCGATGGGATCAGGTACTATTTGAACCAAAGAATCCTTTAATGCTAAGCTTGCAGTAGTTGTAACACTCTTCATAGAAAGACACATAGTATTTTCATTGATTTTTTTTTTTTAATATCAAGGAGATATCCAAAACCGGGTAATGATAATTAGCACCAGCCAGACATGTACTGCCTCTCATGAAATGAGAATGTATTTCTTTTGAGTACAAAGCAATGATAGAAAAGAGTTGCTTTACAACCCTTTTTTTTTCTGTGTTCTTGTTTTAATAATAGAGATCTATGACAGTTGCAGCATAGTACAAAGTCTGATCTATTCAACACAGCTTGATGACTTTTTCTGTCATTTACTTAGTTCTTCTGGATCTGATTAAGGATAGGGTTTATGTTGTTTAATTGAATCGTGGGAGATATTTAAGGGTTCCATAATCTTTTTAGTTTTGTCTCAGATATACATGTATATTTTTATTTCAATGACTGCTTGCTGCAGGTTATTAGTTAAGTATTGATTAGCCAATGCTCTTAGAAATCCTGTTGTTAATCAGCACTTCCTCATTTGTACTTATACTTTTTATGTTTATTTTTTATTTAATAGATTTTTCTTCATTTTCATCCACATTGGGTGGCTCTGGTGGGGGTTTCCGGTCTGTATCAACGTCCACTAGAATAATCAATGGGAAAAAAACTACAGAAAGAAGGTAAGCCAAAACCATCCTCAAACTAGGGCTTCTTCAGTACATCTACTTCAATTATGTTTTCGGTAACTCTTGAAAAAAACAAAAATGACACTGGGCTCAAAAAAGTTTTTTTTTTTCAAGCTTTTGTGACAAGTGAATTTCCTCCATTTCTGTTTAAACTTTGCCCTAAAATGGGCTTTTTTACATTAAATGGCTGGTCTTTTAAAGTGAAATATCAAATGTATTTAAGTTAAATCTACTAAGGAGAATATTTGTAAAACTGATGAATGGTCAAAAAGTAATGCAGTCCAGTCAATTCATTTGATGGATTGTAGACATGCACAGTGAAGAACGTGATCATTCTGGTACACACATCTCACTGGAATAACAAAACAGTCGTGACAGATAGTGCTCAAGAAGTTTGTGGGAACTCAACTCCATAAAGTAGGCGTGGGTACTGCCAACACCCCATGATACTTGGGTATTATTATGATTACGCTTATCTTTTAAAATATTAAGTGTTGCAGTTCAGTTCTAAAATAAATTGCAATATATTATTCCTTTTTATTTGACAGAAATTAAAGTTGAAATCATACACTTAATGGCAAAAGGGTGACTTTTTAAAATTATAAACATTAACTTTAAATGTCTCTGCAGTTTCCACACTAAGATTGGAAGTACTCTATTATGGTGCATAACACACCCATTGTTACAGTGCCCTCCATAATGAAAAAGAAAACACTGAAGCAAGAAGCTCCAATGGAAGTCCCAAACATTATGGTGCACTGAAATGGCAGGGGGACTCCTGTGTAAAATGTGTTGTAAGTGCTACATGGTGAGACCAAAATACTCTTAATTGAAAGTCTGCAATGTGCACTTTAATCATGTCTGAATTGTACGATTAGTTATTTTAAACTGTAGAGCACAGGGCTACATCATGAAAAATGTGTCCTTGTCACAAACATCATGCAGGGCACTGTTGTCTAAATTTAACCCATGTGAGATGAACTCTTATTTTTGTAGTAAGACAACCAATGAAGAATTGAAATTGCATTGCTTCATTACATGAATGCTGTGGAATCTGAATCATTCGCAAGAGTTTCCCAACTGACTTCAGATGAGGTTTCTTGCTCACTGTGCTGTCTTTTGGTTTACATCAGCTTGTAAATTCTGAATGCAGAATAAATCATCCTCTGCTGTTAGAGACACAGCCCTGGTCTGGATTAATTGCCAGAGCACTTGACTGCAGTATGACAGTTCTTGCAAAAACTACGTGTTTCATGTCAAACTCTTCTTTTGTTGTAACACTGTGAAACCCAAAGTGAAACGAAGCCAGACACTTGATTTAAATATGAGCAGAATTTGGTAGAGGAAATTCTTCAGCAGCTGTAATTTTTACAATATTCCCTCTGTTGGGATTTTGAAGCAATCTTTTACGCAAGTACAGTACATGCAAACAGTAGCAATGATGCAAAGCTTTTTGGCATAGTGCAAAGACAGAAAAAAATTCAAAAAATATCTCAGTGATTTTCCTCAGTGTATTAGTGATATATCATGATGAAAAATGTTGCAATAATCTATTGTATTGATTTTCTCTATCACCTTTGCTACATACCTCAATGCATCATGCTAGCAGCATTACTGCTGAGTGTACAAAAATGTTAAAACGATTAAATTGACAGATGATGTTTTCTGAGGTGGGCTGGCGCCCTGCCCAGGGTTTGATTCCTGCCTTGCGCCCTGTGTTGGCTGGGATTGGCTCCAGCAGACCCCCATGACCCTGTAGTTAGGATATAGCGGGTTGGATAATGGATGGATGGATGATGTTTTAGATGCCATTTCATGCTGTATCTGCCTGAAGTATCTGTTTCACGAAGGGTTGTCAGTCACTGCTCTACAGTTTCAACCTCATTTTAAAGTTGGCGTGGAGTCAGCACAGGAACACTCACATTTACAAAAAAAGGTACACAACTCCAGGTTCCAATTAGGCTCACCCAAAGGTCAAGTTCAGTGGTGGAACAAAGATAACCTTTAATATCATGGTGTCTCTAATTTCGTTAAGTATAGTTTCCAATTATTAACACAGTATCACTATTTTAAGTGTAAAAAAATTGACAACAATATACTTTAATGTTCAAGTCTAAATCCTCAGGAATGCACAGAGTGTAGTGTAGTAAAAGCTCCAAATCCTGACAGCCCACTAAACTACTAGAACCTAACGTTGGCGTGATTCACACTGTGTTACAGAGTTTGGCCGTAATTAGTTACTGATCTGTCGACCGAAGGGGTTGCTAGTGCCCAACAACTCTTGGTGTACAGGGTTGTGCTGGTACTGCTTGTGGATGCAAGCTTGAAAAACGTGTTTTCTTTTTTATTTTTACTTCGGTGTCTTGGTCCAAATTTAGCAGCTGTAGGTTACCAGTCTGAAATGTACAGGGAGAAAAACCTGCAGTACATGTGAATAGCACATTCAGATTAACCACAGATGTATAATGGGGCATATTGATAATAGAGCATTATAGGTGGAAGCGTATTTATTTATTTATTTTTTATTTTATTAAAATCAAATAACATACAAATAACTCAAGTTTTACAAAAATAGGTTTGAAACGAATCAACCCGCACCCCTGAGAAAGAGAGCTAGGCCAGCAGAGTAATACTTTAAGCTAGTAAAAATAAGTAAATAGATAAATTAATAAATGAATACAGATAAATGGAGTAAAAGAGGGGAGAGGACCTACTTCCTCAATTTAAATGCTTATTCTAAAATGTTATTGATTAGGTCCTGCCAGGTTTTGAAAATGTTTTGTGGTGGAGGCGTATTTTAGATGGGAAACACAACATAATGCAGTATGGTACACCGGTTAGTGCTGCTACTTAACAGCTCCAGGAGACTGCTTAGGGTCACTCTTACCGTGACTGCATAGCTTGTTCAATCTTTTACTCCCGTTTTCCTTCTGCATCTTAAAACTATGCGTTGGAAGTTTAATTGGTGACTCAAAATTGGCCTGGCAAGAGTGAGCCTGACCTGTGGTGTACTAAATATTTACACTGGAGTGGATTAACTTTGTCAGGACTTGTCGTGTGACAATTCTGTTTTAGTTAGTTTATTTTTGCTTTTGCTTGTTAGAAAATAAATTTTATCTTTTATTTTTACTTACTTTTTTATCAACATTTTGTATCCAAAGACACTCTACATAAGTGTATTTTTAAACATGCAACAATTGATGACAGTTCAAATGCCATCTTATTCAAGACTGAAGGATGGCAGTCTGTAGTTTAAAAAGTGGAAAGACTCCCAACCAAAAGTAATCAAAAATGAAGTTATCACATCAACAAGTAAACGCTCTTTATTATGATTTCTAGTTTGCGCCTTTCCCAAAGGTCGGCTGCGTGTCTCAGTTTCTGTTTAGTGTGTTCTAATCTCTGCCTCCCAGCTTCAGTGACTCATTCTTTTCATGGAAAAAGACCCTTGGTGCTCACACATTCATATAATCTGTTGGGGTTTGTTCTATTTCAAATTACTTAAACTATACTTATAATGGTCTGTTTCTGTAAATCGCTTAGAGTGAAGATGCCCTCTAAATAATAATAATAAAAATTAACATTCTGCGTAGACTGATAGTGCATTAAAGTTAGCATGGGTAAAGTGGGTATGGAAGAGACCGCTGGAGAAACAGCAAAGATATAGCCAATATAAAATAAAAGTGGCAGAACAGGAGTTTTCAGACACTTTGTGAAGAGTAATGGAGCCCCACAGGCCGACCTCTGGGAGAGTGTAACATGCAGTGCAGGGGCCACAACGCTAAGAGCTTCCTACAGAAACCGGGCTAAAGTTTCAATAAAAAGAAACTCTTGTGCCTTTGGCTAAGTGAAGTTTCAGCAGGTAGCTTTGGTCAGTCCATGACAGAAGTGATGGTAACCACTCAGAGCTTACATTACATGTTTGTGCAATGTCAGGAGTTCTGCTCACTAAAGGTAAAAATGGCGCCACAAAGTGGGATTTACTTGACAATATCCATATATAAATTTAAACTTCCATTAAAAGGAAGTTCATGATTTCCCATCTTTTAAGTGCAGTCCGGCCACTTAATAATACGCAGTACACCATTAGGCATTCTGCGCATTTCTAAGTTTGCCATCTCCCCAAGATGTCAGATCTCACAAAAAAGTCACTTTTTCTTTGAATAATTGAGAAAAATGTATACTCATACTTTGAAAGTTTTAAGTTTAATAATCGCCCCTGAAGAGCCAAAGCTCTCTTTTGTTGTAAATGTTCATTTCTTTTGGAATATTTTTTTCTATTTTGTTAATTGTGTTTTGCTTCCCATTTTTCTAGGATAGTTGAAAATGGTCAAGAGAGAATGGAGATTGAAGAGGATGGGCTGCTGAAGTGTATTAAGATAAATGGTAAGCTGGAGTGTTTTGGTTGCACAACATGCGTAGTCAGTCCTGGACGTGGAGTTTGTCAGTGACACTCTTTGTTAATAGAAGGTGTCTTTTAATCTGATTTCCTGCTCAGACTGACTTTGTTTAATATCAGATTTTAATAACATTTGTGATTTTACATCTCTTTGTAATTCAGAAAGATGCTTATTGTTGACCTAGCTCTCAGTATGCAGGAGTCTGTTCGTTTTTTTAATCATTGACTTCATTTTAACTCAGGTGCTTATTAAGAATGTTTAAACCATTTATGGTTTATTTATAACCTGCCAATAATTGATAATGCAGCGCACATTAAAGTTAAGTAAAATGTTTGTCTTTATGTACTATCTTCAAAAACGTGAGGGGACTGAGTAACTTAAATTTTCTCCAGTTCACACAACAGTCTCATTTTTCATCCCCACAACGGTAAAATATACAATTATGTGAATTTATGAAACAAAAAGAGATGGCAGGTGGCCTAAGCCACAAAAATTGGTTTTCAGTTAAAAATTAACTGGATTGATAACCAGTAGCCAGTACAATCCACTGCCTCCGCAGACCAGAATTTATCTTGACTTTAGATGATTTAGAAAAACATACTTAAATGAGAAATTAATGAAAAGTCTCTATTTTACATTACTGTATATTAGATAGATAGATAGATAGATAGATAGATAGATAGATAGATAGATAGATAGATAGATAGATAGATAGATAGATAGATAGATAGATAGATACTTTATTAATCCCAATGGGAAATTCATTAAGCAGTGGCAGTAATGTATGGGCAATGGTTATTTCTAGGGGCTGAGTGACGACAAAGCAGTGGAATTATGAATTAACATGCAAAAAGCATAATCAATAAGCAAAGGAGATAACATTAAAACTGTGAATAACCATGAAGATGTAACATTAGACTCTGATACACTCAGTGTCACTGATGTTGACCAGCAAAGTGCTCCCCTGGAGAAACCTTCATGGCTGTCCTAATGGCTCAACACCCTAACTGACATTAAGAAAGCAAATCTGCCAAATTCGTGGTCATCTGCTTCCTCCTCCCATTACTTTCTATTAGAACTTCCCCAACCCACCCCATGATCTCTATAT
Source organism: Erpetoichthys calabaricus (assembly GCF_900747795.2). NCBI lineage: Eukaryota > Metazoa > Chordata > Cladistia > Polypteriformes > Polypteridae > Erpetoichthys > Erpetoichthys calabaricus. The sequence goes on from NC_041401.2 coordinate 102,405,624, forward strand.
TTTAATATTAAAAATATTATATTTATTTCTGTAATGTATTACATCCCTTGAAAACAGTATTTGGAGTTTTAGATTAGATTATTATTGAAATATTTTGGCTATTTATTCACAATTCTGTTTCTGCCTTTCACCTTAAAATGCTAAAAGCTTTTAACACCAACAGTGAAAGCTAAAAGGGTGTCAGTATGTTTCTGTGAGTCTCAAGCTGGTTGTGTCTGGCTAGTATTTGTGCAATGTATGCCTGAAATGAAATGCAATTACTGCTTGTTACTAATCAGTTGTAAAACCAAACAAAATTGACAATTCACTAAGCAATGTACTGTGTAGATTTGTATAGTGATTAAAGTGTGAAATTATTTAATCTGACTATTTATCAAATACTTATTAAACAATACATTATTTATTTATTAATTCAACTTTCTGTTATTTTAATAAAATATTACAGAGAAGTCTCTGAAAGCTGAAAATGTACTGCAGTGCAGTATGGAGGTGTGATGTGGAGCAACACTTAAGTCTTCACAGAGATGCCTTTTGGAAATAGCAAATACTCATGGAAGTTCATTCATTCATTGTCTGAAACTGCTTACTTTATAACAAGAGGTCAGAAATGAGTACCAAGCCATATTCTTTGGCAGCATTAAGACTTTACAGACTTTTTGAACAAAATTAATTGAAAATGTAGATTTGGTCCTGACCAAAAGAACAGCTAATAAGCATACTGAACCACAATTCAACCTGTGTTTCTAATTCTTGCTACCCATTCTACTTTGTAGGCTAATAAATTGTCTTTTAGACTCTTAATGTTACTGATATAATAAAATGCTTTGTCACTTATCACTTATCATAGTAATAAGAATTCTAAAATGAGACGTGTTAGCCCTCATTTTACAGATAATTAGTTGTGGTCTAACTGTGTATGTATGACCAGACTTGGTGACTCAGTTCTGCACAAAATACCCATCAGTCCTGGAATGAACTCCAGTATAATAATAATGTGCTGACAAATGTTAGCAGTGCAATTGATTCGCCTCAAAGAACCTGTCCCTAATCTGTGCTGATAAATGAACCGCAAGAATGAATATACCGTGCCTATATATGGAAGGTTTCACATATCACTGTTACACAACATTAAATTTGGCTTTTTTTAACACTGACCAAGAGAAAAAGACTCTTTAAAGTCAATGTGAAAAAGATCTCTGCAAAGTTATCTAAATTAATTTCAAATATAAAACATAAAATAATTGATTGCATAAGTATTATGACACCCCTAAATCATCACTGGTGCGGCTAGCTGGTTTTAGAAGTCACATGATTAGCTCAATGGAGATCACCTGCCTGAGGTTAAAGTATAAATAATCTGGATGTTTAACTTGTGGTCGGCCAGTATCATGGCCTAACCTACATAATGATGACAGATGGACAAGCAAGTCTGTGAAACGATTTTTGAAAAGGACGTCAGGAGATGGGCAAATGAATATCCCAGTCACTGAATGTCCCTTGGAGTCCAGTTAAACCAATCATTATGACATGGAAAGAGTATGCCGCAGCTGTAAATCTGCTTACAGCAGGCCTTCCACAAAACCTGAGTGATCATTCAAGACAGCTAGTGAGGGAGGCCACCAAGACACCTGTAAGAACTCTGAAGGAGTTACAAGCTATAGTAAGTGAGACTGGAGAGACTGTGCATACAACAATTGTTGCCTGGATGCTTTACTGGTTGCAGCTTTATAGCAGAGTGGCAGAGAGAAAGCCACTGTTAAAAACACACATCGAGTTTGCTACATGGGATACTCCAAAGTCAGCTGAGAGAAGGCTCTGTGCTGTGATGAGACCACAATTGAGCTTTTTGGCAATTAAAGTAAGCCAAACACTGCACATTATCAAAAACACGCCACCCCTATCGTAAAGCATGGTGGAGGCAGCATCATGCTGTGGGACGCTTTTCTGCAGCAGGCCCTGGAAGGGTAGAGAGGGTAAAATGAATGCAACAAAATACAAGGTAATCCTTCAGGAAAACCAAATGCAGTCTGCAAGAAACATGGACCTTGGGAGGTTTGTTTTCCACCAAGACAACAACCCTAAGCATAAAGCCAAACCTGCACAGGACTGGCTTTACAACAGCAATGTTAGTGACCTGGAGTGGCTAAGTCAGAGTCCAACTGAAAATTTGTGGCTGGAATTGAAAGACGCTGTTCACTCACGATCACCATGTTACCTCACAGAGTTTGAGCAGTGTTTGGAAAAAAGAAGAGCAGAAACAAATGGCAGTGTCCAGATGTGCAAGGTTGATACAGAATAACCTGTACACTCACATTCAAGGCTGTTCTTGTTGCAAAATGTGCATTTACTAAATTCTGACTTGAAGGGGGTGAATACTTACACAATTCATTATTTTAAATGGTGTATTTGTAATTATTATTAATTTAGATCACTTTGCAGAGATCTGTTTTCACTTTGATATTAAAGAGTCTATTTCTGTAAATTAACATTAAAAATGTCTCATTAAATCCACTGTAATTTGAATTACATAATAATAAAATATAAAAACATTTTATAGGCACTGTATTGCTAATTTGTGGTGCCAGACACATTCTGCTGGCTATTGTTGTCCATGATTATTGGGCAGTATTACCATTTGAGATTAAACTGACATACATACATCTTTTTACTTCTATATCTTTAGTTCTTACTTTGTGATTTAGTGAGCAGTGAATCAGGGGAGGGGCGGGAGTGGGTAGCACTGCTGCCTCTCAGTATGGAGATCCGGGTTCGCTTCCTGGGTCCTCCCTGCATGGAGTTTGCATGTTCTCCCCGTGTCTGTGTGGGTTTCCTCCGGGTGCTCCGGTTTCCTCCCACAGTCCAAAGACATGCAGATTAGGTGCATTGGCAATTCTAAATTGTCCCTAGTGTGTGCGCACCCTGCAGTGGGCTGGCGCCCTGCCCGGGGTTTGTTTCCTGCCTTGCGCCCTGTTTTGGCTGGGATTGGCTCCAGCAGGCCCCTGTAGTTAGGATATAGCAGGTTGGATAATGGATGGATGAATCAGGAGAAAAGGATCTTCAGTTCAAAAACTCAATCCCATATGAATCGTGTTACCTGTTTATGATTTGTACAGATTTTTGTGGAGATACCTGTTGGAACAAAATTTTAACAAAAGCAGGTTAAACTGTAAAGTGGTAGATTTGTGGTCCGAGAGTGATGTAGATAGGAAGGAAACATTGCAGACAGCAGTGGAGAGAGACTTAAGAGACACAAATATCATCTAGTTCAGACTGAGATTGAGAAACAGGAATATTCTTTGGGTGTGGGATTTATCAATCTGAAACAATCTTTCAAATTTAAGTCAGAAGTAAATTTGCAGAGAGAATGATTTGAGTGGGGAGTGTGTCAATATGCAATGATCCTAAACAGTTACCATCACATGGATTTCATTGTTTCATTGTCAGGTTAACTTTGTGAACAGAGTTTAACCACAACAAACAAACTGAAAGAAAGTGGCTACAAAATGTTGCTTGTCATCACAGGAGAAATTGCCCTAAAAAGCCCAGAAAGCATGTTCTGAAATTTTTTTTATTAATTCAGGAATCTTTGTCATAAAATGGTAATTTTAAATTTGTTTCAAAGTATACAATTCAAAGAAGTTCGGAAATGTACTGCATGTTGTCATAGTCCAACTCCAGTTATCTCAGGGACCACTTGAATCAGCAATGTCCATGTTCTTTTTAATCACTCTTAAACAGATCCTAGAAAATGTCAGTGCATGACCACAGTGCTTGCATTCATTCTGATATATTTGTTTAAAAAACAGACTTTTCAATAAAGCTCATGCACATTAATATTAGCTAGCAGGCATTATTTTGATGAGATACAGCAAGGGACTGGTACTGGATCTGTCACAGGTCATGCTGGTATCTTTCTTTCAATGTCTAACTTGCTGCAGCACAAAGGGCCAACATGCAACCTGCAGAATAAAGAGGACGGGCCTATCAGAACAGATTTCACTGGTGTGTGAGCTGCCACCTCAGCATCTCTAAAGAAGTCGGTCTTGAGTTGTGATTAAAATGCTGAGGCAGAGGGTCTCCCTTATATTGGTAGATAAATCAGTGTACAGTGATCCCCCGCCTATCGCAAAAGTTATGTTCCAGACCCATCAACAATAAGTGAAAATCCGCAATATAGAAAGACCATATAAATAAACATTTTTTAATAGTTTAAGCCTTAAAATAACCCCCCCCACACACACACTTTAAACACATGTAAACTTGTAATGGCGAGCAACATACATGTAACGCTTTCCTTCCCGAAGCATATCCAGGAGTTTTACCTTCTCCTGAATGGTCAAGGTCTTTCCTCTGCTGCTTAGGCTCATTGCTACCAAAAGGCTTAGAAGATGCAGGACCCTTGGGAGCCATCGTAGGGCTTAAAACAAAACAAAAAGTTAACAAAAAGCTTGCTCACAGCAGTCGGACCACAAGCAAGGTACAGTACACGATACGCAGAGAACTGAGACCCACGCTCACTGTTCTTGTGAGATTACACCACGTTAACAGCAGCCAATCAGAGCCCAAGAGAATGAAAATACCGCTCTGATTGGTTGAGTCTCCTCTTTCAGCCAGTAACGGGCCTTGTAAGAAATCATCTGGGTACTATAACGCGAAACTCTTTGTCTACCGTAGTGTACAATATACTTATAAAATTAGATATGTTCCACAGAAAAATCTGCGATATAGCGGGGGCACGATAGCTGAACTGCAATATAGTGGGGGATCACTGTAGATTCTTGGGGCTGTATTACGGAGGAGTGAGGAACTTGGGTAAGGTATTCATGACTTTCATTTATTTTAAAACCTGACCGGAGTTTCTGGGTTTTACTTGATAGTTTTAGCACTTTCTTTTCCCCGCTGTTTTAAATGAATAGAACCTTGGACCAGAGAGAGGGAGAGGTTACGAGCACATGCTGATACAGCATGAGAGCAAAACTATTCAGCAATAAATTTTGAATATGTGCCAACCAATTTTTGTATATTGTACATATTAAGAAAATAACAGTGTTTGCAATATTTATAACTCGGAGAAAGCAGGTTAGAAACAATATGGCTTATAATTAATGCACATTTGACACTTATCTCGTAATATAGAATACTTACCGTATATACTCGAATATAAGCCGAGTTTTTCAGCACCCAAAATGTGCTGAAAAATGTCACCCTCGGCTTATATTCGAGTCAGGTCCCACTGCCCCCGCCAACCTGACAGAAAGCTGGAGTGTACAGTACATTGGAACCTCGGTTCACGAACGTCTCTGAACACGTACAAATCGGGTTACGACCAAAACATTCGCCAAATTTTGCATCTGTTCACGACCACACACTCGGTATACAAACAAGCCAGTTTCCCTTTCGGTTTGTGCGCGCCGATGATTTCCACACGTGTTCAGTCTCTCCCTGTGCATTCCCTGTGCAGCGAGAGAGAGAGAGAGACACACACGCACGTGAGTGAGAGAGATACCATATTGTTTTTGTTGACCATCTTCTCCACTTACAGAGCTAGTTTACTGTTTTTCTTTGAAATAAATACTCAAAAACATGTAACCTACTGATGCATCAATGTATGGTAATTTTATTGGTATTTATTTTGAATATTGAAACTTACCAGTAGCTGCTGCATTTCCCACCCTAGGCTTATACTCGAGTCAATAAGTTTTTCCAGTTTTTGTAGGTGAAATTAGGTACCTCAGCTTATATTCGGGTCGGCTTATACTGGAGTATATATGGTACCCATGTGCCACCGCCAAATTACCCCACTACTACCTAGAATTTCTCGACCTGCTTCATAGTCTGAGTGCTACAAATAATCTCTGCTTTTTACATTAATTTTCACTCAGTTTCCATCATACCTGTAACCTTTTTGGAGTATCAAGATCCATGTAAATCCTGGCAGGAAGAAGTGTGTGATTTTAGAAATCTGGACTTGTACCTACAACACAATTTAACAGAATAAGTATGGTCAGCGGTTAAACTGGAAGATTCATGGTCAGAATGTGAAAAGTTCAAACTTGTCCAGTTTTAGTTTGAAGAATGCAAGATCCCCTGTCCACACTGGAAGCTGAGCCTACCACCTTCACTTCAGAACAAGTAATTCACCCCAAGCTAAGCATGTTTGGGCCTGGCCAGTATTTGGATGGGAGACCATTTAAGAAAGGTTCCGTTGATGCAGGAAAACATGCTGGTGAACCAATCTGGGGACTCTTGCCTTGTGGTGTATGTGTGAACCCTGTACCCCAGAGCAGTTACAGAACACTGCTATAAAATTGGCGAAGTCCTTCGGATGAGACTTGAAGCCAAGGTCCTGACAATCTGTGGTCATAAAACATCCCTGGACCTCTTTTGAAAAAAGTAAGGTGTTTCTCTGTTCCAAGACCGCCGCTTTCACCAGGAAAGTAAACTGAGTCAGGGTCAGGTACCATTTCAATGTAATAGGAACCAAAGCATAGAGAGAAGTGTGCGCATTGCAACAGGTACACATGTTGTAAATGTAGGAATGACGGTCCTTGGGTGTGTGTGAACTGTTAACATTTGAATTTGATGATTGCATATAGCACTGAACTGACCTCTCTGTACTATTCTTCCCTCCACATGGCCTGGAGTACAAAAGAAACAGCACCATACAGCAACATGGAGATTGCAACATCATTTGGGGGGGGAGGTTGGGGTGCCACAGTGTTTTCCGAAATGTACTATACAGGTCATAAAATGAGTTATTCCAAATATCATATATACCTATGTCTATGTTTTTTTGTAAGTGCAGCTTTGAAATCATGGACCATAAGGCGCATACTAATTCAGCGTGAGCAGGAGAATCAGTAAAACTGAATAAAAAAAAATTCAAGTGACGGTGAGATACGAAAAAGGCAGATTCACCAGCGTTTTATCCCTCCAGATCAGAGAATGTCCAGTTCCATTGTCTCAAAACACCACTCACATCTACAGTTATTCCCAGTTTCAGATAAAAAGTAACCACGTCAGATCTGGGGATGGGGGGGACACTGGTGTTGTACTGTGATTGTTACTGAGAGGGTAAAAGTGAGAAGAAAAAAAACGCTAATTTTGACAAATACTATAAATTTACACCGGCTGTTACAGACACAAATCAAATGTATGTTTTTATTGTATAATATTAACAATAAGAATAGCTCACTACTCTAAATGGTAAATTTGCCTAGAAGATGGTTTCGAACTCATTACCTTCGGATTATAAGTCGGCAGTTCTAACCACAGCATCACAGAAGCTGTTGTATCGTAATTGTACCTTTTGTGCACACATTATACAGTTCATGTCTACATTTTGTTATTTATTACTAAAACATGAAAAACACTTCTGTTTTAACTAACTGTTTACATAGATTGTTGTAGACACAAAACACACATCAAATTATTTCCCCTTAAAATTCTGGGTAGCTCACTCCTAGACAATCAATCAAGGCAGGAACTGTGAGAACTTCTTGCCCGTTCTGAGGCATTGGGGGGATGGTATAGCAGGCTGCTTGCTGCTTGGGCTTATCGACACATTTAGAAGACAAAAGAGGCTGACTGAGAGGTGCAAAGGGATTTAAGGTGGGCCGGTTTTCCGAGTTATTTCGTAGGCTTTGGTAATTCTAGTGTTAATGGGAGGGTACTATGTGGCCTCAGTCATGCACTTTGTCATGGCTTTCATTTGCATGTGCCACTGGCCATTGGTCAATCCTCAGATGACTATGGTAGTTAAGCAGGCACTGAGCCATTCCATGTTTGTCATGAGCTATCGATGAAAGGTTGGACTATTTTTATAACACAGAGGAACTAAATAAAAAAATGGAAGAGCAGGCTCTTTTTTCTTTAATTTTAGGTAGTGACATTCTTCATATCTGTCACGTGACAGTCTGGAGGAGGATGATGATGATGTGAGAATGCAGTAGCTCAGTTCCAGGTCAATGTAAATCTTTTCATATCACCCATCAAGATTTCACCATGTGGTTCAACAGGAAAATTTGATGGTAAGAACAGTGCCATCTTGTTTTCGCAGAGTAGCATTACCAGAGCTTGATCCAATATGGTAAAGGCACACTTAGTGACAGATTGTTATGGGAAGAAATTTAACAGTGTGCTCTTAACACTAGAAACACCATGGCCAACTACAGTAGGCATTGTGTTCCTAAATTTGGAATTATTTCATCCGCCTGCATGTCATGCTCCTGCTCTTCCTTGATACAGTGGAACCTCGAGATACGATCACCTCTGTATACGAGAAATTCAAAATACAAGGAAAGTATGAGCGAAAAATTCAGATCTAAATACGAGCATTGGCTCACGTAACGAGCCGCGAGCCAGGCTGTGGGTATAGCTCGCGGTTTAGCGAGGGGGCGTGGTAGCTGTAGCGAGCCGCAGGGCGATCTGCGGTGTCTGCGTTTCTCACCTAAGTGCACAGGTGGGAAACTGCCCACATCCATGATTTGTCCTGTGGCTGATGGGCTGGGCAGGGTTGCCACCCGTCCTTTAAAATACGTAATCGTCCAGTATTTGAGAATGAAATTGCGCGTCCCGTTTTGAATCAATACGTATGCGTCCCTTATTTTTTTGTATTAAAAGTGGTAACCCTAGCAGCTGCCATGTCTTCCCCGCATATATAGAGAAGCACGAGCCGGTTAAGGGGGAGAAGAAGTAAAAGAAAAGAGAGGAGAGAGAACGGAGATTGCAGGAGGAGGCAGGAATCCGCAGCAGTAGGAAGTCGGTGCGAGAGAGCGAGTACAGGCTCGCGTGTAGCTGAACAGGCGAGCCAAACAGCTGAAGCAGGACGGTGTAGAGAAGGTCAGCTGCATTAAGTGTCTCGCCTGTTGCAGAGCCCGCATGGGAGAAGCAGGTGAGACGCTAACAGAGAAGAAGCACCGGGGATTGTCATCTGTTTTTTGAAGACTGCTTCCTGTTGACGTTTTAACCTCGTGTTAAAGGATTGTTATTCTTATGTACTTTAAACCTCCACTTCACAACTGTTTTAAGGATTAAAGATTTATTGAATGCTCTACTGCACTTTGGACACCTGTTTTGATTCTTTTAATAATCAGTTATATTATTTAACAGTGTTATTTATTAAAGGTAGACTACAGTATATATAATTTATCAGTGTTATTTGTTAGGAAAATTGATTTTTATGTTAATATATTTGGGATGCGGAACGGATTAACTGGATTTCCATTATTTTCAATGGGGACGTTTGTTCTAGATACGAGAAATTCGCTATACAAGCTCAGTGCTGGAACGAATTAAACTCGTATCTAGAGGTTCCACTGTATTTCCTAAACTGCTGCACTGCAAATGCCCTTATTGTTGTACCTCTGAAATTGGGTTCAGTAAACATAATTGATGATATTTTGTTTTGTTTAATAAACTACATAATAGTGTGTCTGCTTTCCACTGCAGGGGTTGAAGACCAGGCCTTACTTGCGCTGGAACTAGAGAAGAGAGGCATCAGGCACTCAGCTGGGTCCGAACAGCCTGTGCAGCACTCCTTCAGCAGCTCACCTTATGTCGATATAGATGAAGAAGATGAAGATCTGCAGCTGGCCTTGGCTTACAGCCTCTCTGAAATGGAGGCAGCAGGCCAACATGGAGCAGGTGCACACAGAGCAGGGGCCAGACATGGGAAAACAAAAATGGGTGGGGGCAAAACTAGTCCTCTTATTTCTAGGGATGTTTTAAAGAATGGGGGCAAGGCAAATCAGACACCCTGTAAAAATTTGCAGGAGACAAATGAGGAACAGTTAAAGGACAAAGAGAGCACTCCAAGAACCACACACCTGACAGACAAGGGAGAGACTCTAAAGGCAAGAGAAGAAAAGGTAAAGGACAAAGAGAACACACCTAGTTCCACAGACCCTATAGATGAGGGAAAGCCTGTAAAGACAAAGAAAAAATGTTGTTCAGTAAGCTAGGGAGAAGGTTAAAACTGACTAATGTGAGGAGGAACTCAAGGAAGTAAGCCAAAAACCAGCATCTTGTATCTTTATCTTCTTGGATACAAGACCCGTAGCTTACTTTAACACACAATCCCAGTCATTCTGCTTCTGCAGCAACTGACCACTCATCCATTGAGTAGAGTATGTAGGGGGCCCATCTGCAAAGCCTCCAGAATTGAGAGGTTGTTGTGTTGTGCTTATGGCCTACAGTTTTACTTCAGTTAAAGTCATTTACTTGCTAATTTGTAGTTTTAAAAAGGGCTAATGATTAGGTCAAATACCAACCATGATATTGTGGTGCCTGTTTTTTATCTTGTTGTCAGAATACCATTTTGATACCCGGTCATTTTGGTCCTTTGTTTACTGCATGTCTGGTTCCTTTAGTTCCTTTAGCCAACTAAGAGTGAATGCTTTGGTGTTTGCAGGCTGTCATGGCAGTAGAACTGGTTTTGCTTTGCACTATTTGCCTCTTGGCCGCCTTTGTCAAGTTTCAAATGTTAATTTTGCCTGTCAGATACTCCACCAAAATATATGGAAGGTGATTATTATGGGGGGGAGGCACGGTGGGGCAGTAGTAGCGCTGCTGCCTCGCAGTAAGGAGACCCGGGTTCGTTTCCCGGGTCCTCCCTGTGTGGAGTTTGCATGTTTTCCCAGTGTCTGCGTGGGTTTCTTCAGGGTGCTCCAGTTTCCTCCCACAGTCCAAAGACAAGCAGGTTAGGTGAACTGGCGATCCGAAATTGTCCTTGGTGTGTGTGTGTGTGCCCTGCAGTGGGCTGGCACCCTGCCTGGGGTTTGTTTCCTGCCTTGTGCCCAGTGTTGGCTGGGATTGGCTCCAGCAGACCCCCGTGACCCTGTAGTTAGGATATAGCGGGTTGGATAATGGATGGATGGATGATTATTATGGGAGCAGTTTATCAAAAAGACTAATTAGTCAAAGAGGATGATGAAGAGTATAAAAAGTGCAGGTCTAAATAGCACAGGCTTTCAAAACGTTTAACATTTCTAACAAACTCCTTCATGTTCCTTTATAAACTTTGCTTTTTCTAATTCAGACCAGTTCTTAACACAATAATAACAACAAAGCCAAATTCCATCTGCTTGTTCTGATGGTGCATGTTTTTAGTTAGCAGGTAACTATGTGTAGTTTGACAGCTTTGAGGGTTAGAGGTATAGGCCGGCAGTGTCTAGTGGTTAAGGCAATGAATTATAAAACAAAACTGAGTAGTTTATGTGTCCCTCACGGACTCCCTAGACAACTATGAGCAGCTAACTCACACTTACTGTAATTCTGGGTAGAAATGGAATATTCGTGACAAACCTTCACAATTGAAGGACTAAAGGCCATTGTCTCCTTTCAGTGGAACAGCCTGGATTGCAACCACAATGCAAGTATTATAGTACTCTGTACACGTCAATACTCTACTTCTACTACTACTGTACAAATATATAAAGGTAAAAAATGATGAACATGATATGCACCCTGCAGCAAGTAACTGCATCATTTTGTGCAATACTACATACACCTCTGGTTGCTCCCCTTGTTGCCATGTATTTCTACCCAAATTATTCTTTGTCCTTAGTTGTCTTTTTCCTGCTCTGTATATTGGAGCACCTACAGCTTTTACCATCACAAAAGTGATCAGCCAGAATTCATACAGAACAGAATCCTACTCATTACTTGAGCTTTGTTACTGTACCTCTGTAAAGTGCATATGCCTTGGATGAAATAGATGGACTAGTGGTTGTGGTAGGAAACCAAAGGTGTGATATTTAGTATATTGGCCTTTTATAGTAGCTGGTAGAACTCAATTAGAACTGTGCCTACAAGTATGTGCCTTATGCGTCTTGCCTGTCATTGTGGCCTTGTATCGCTCAGCGGTCGTAATCCTAGAGAAAGGTCACAATGATTTGTAACGTCTGTACTGGTTGTGAGAATTCATCTGGTGCTCTTGGCTACTAAGGCTACATATGACTGCAGTTGAATGTAACTCGCTTCGGATTTTGGGCTCATATGCAATTTTTTTGAATTGACTGTTTAAATTAATTTGTGAGCAACTGAAATCCAATATAACCATGTGTTGATATCTATCTTGAATCGAACAAATGCAGCGGCAAGTGCTCAAAAGTGCTTTTAGTGGAATCATTAGTGCCAGATCTGTAGGTAATAAAAAACTTGGGGACACTAGAAAGGAGCCCATAACTTGTTGAAACATCATGTGGAGGTGTTTGGTGCAAAAAAGCAGCTTTTAAGTTTCAGAACATTAAGGGGAGCGTTCAGTTAGGCATGGCAGCATCTGTCTGCAAGACTGTCAGAAAAATACATATTTGAAGAGAAACATTTAGGAAAATACATAGCAATTGAACTGTTTTGGTAGGCTTTTTTTTTTCTTTTTGCATTTTCTAAAAAGATCAATTTTGTGTCACATGAGTATTGTTATATTTGTTGGATTGTTATTTATGTTGTAGCCTGTAATTTGTTGCCCCTTAAAGTTCATGACCAGTTCCAGCAGTAGCTACAAAGTAGTCTCTTTAGTCTTCATATACAGTAGATACACAGCAGCAATATTCTATTTTAAACAGTAAAAAGAAAATTTATATCATTGTGGAGAAAAGCCAAGCAAAATGACATCTTTTATTGGCTAACTAAAAAGATTACAATATGCAAGCTTTCGAGGCAACTCAGGCCCCTTCTTCAGGCAAGATGTAATGAAGGGGCCTGAGTTGTCTCAAAAGCTTGCATATTGTAATCTTTTTAGTTAGCCAATAAAAGGTGTCATTTTGCTTGACTTTTCTCTACATTCATAATGGCTAACACGGTACAACACCCTAGTACTATCATTGTGGATGAAGAGCAAATCAGTGTTAGTTAAAGAAATTGTTTACTGAAGTAGCCACTAAGCCTACCTCTCATTTTTCAATTTTTACCAAAAGACAAAGGTTGCGCCATTCAGTAATTTATATGCGCTGTTCTGTGGTATGTGCCATTTGAGCGAGTCCCAGCAGATTTACAGTAAGCTTTTCAATGAGCTCGACCTGAACTGCCAGACGTGGCTGTGATTATTAAACAGTTTACTGTACAATTTGTAACTAATAATGGAACCAAAAAGCAGTGAGAGTGAGAGTTGATGAAATTTCAGAAATGAAAGGCATTCCTGTCGTTTTAGAGGAGCAGAGGAGTCACCAACTAAGGGATTTTGTAATTATTTTTAAAAAGATAATCATGTTAGAATTATAAATCGAGCACTAAATTAGCTCCGGAAGGCACGCTGGTCAGCACTCCTTCCTCATTCTGGTAGATTTCTTCTCTTGTTCTTCCTGCATCACAAACACTATTGAAGCGAGTATGGCCTTTAATGAACTGGTGTCTCGTTCGGGGTTCATTCTTGCCTTGCACCTCAATGTTGCCGCACTCTGCCGAAACCCTCTGTTTAATTAAGTGGGTTGGGTAATAGATGGGAGGTTACTAAGCACAAGCTCCATTTTATTTTTTTAATTTATGGGTCTAAGTAGGATACAGACCGTGCCTTGCTACAAAATCTGAATAGCGTTCTTTTTAATTCAATACTTAATACATTTAACATGGCTTTAAGGCACTAGGTGGTGCTGCACAGTAATCTAAAAATGTGTTATCTTGGAAAGGACATTGGAATAAGAAGGGCTTCCATTACTATGTCAAAAGTGGATGTAAACCTTTGATTACTAACAGTTACAGTACTCGTCACCAAATCAGTTGCCAAAATGCGTAGTATAGAAAAGCTGTAAGTGGCAGCACCGTGGGAGGTGGGAAGGAACTTCTCTGAATATGAGCCTTTGCTCATAAATCAAAGATGGTGCCTTGCAAGTTTAATAGAAGTTGCCAATATTCTAACCAGATTTGGCTCTGCCAGCTCACTAGATGGCAGAGTCTTTGGTTTTTAGATCTGTGCCATGCTTACTTGATTTTTTTTTCTGCTTTGCTGGCCCACAGACATATTTGCTAAACCAAAAAAAACATCAGGGCTGAAATCCTGGTAGATATTACTGCTTATTTGACAAATCTTCTTCATTGCCAATTTTGTCTGGAGTTACTGGTTGCTGTGCCCTTTTTTTTTACCGTTGCTTGGGTTGTATACTGTTGTAAAACAAGGCTACAATAAAGTTTTTACAAAATTGAAAAAGAGCAGGGTGGCGTCATGAATGGGGTCCCTCCGGTGCCACACACAACTCACTCCACAGTACACACTTTACAGTGATATGTGGATAATGGCAGTATGTTATTTGTGAGCGTAGACCTGGAGGACATAACAGGACCTGGATCCTGTTATGATTTATTTTCATTTGTAGAGTTTTAACGAAAGTTAGCCTCATCTAAGAATGTAATCTCACCCGCACCACGCATTGTGAAACACTGAGGCTTATTTAAAACATCTGTTCTGAAGAGTCACCCACCAAAAACAAAACTTACTCAATACTCACACCTAGTCTACTGTCGGCCTCTACAGCAAACGTCTCACCCCAAGAAACAAAGTCTGAATTAGTGTAAGCCGCCTTACAATGATTTACTTTATGAGGTAGTACAGGATAAACAACACCAGATATTTGAAATATTAAAATATGTGCTTCGATTTAAATATTTGAAGTCTCAATATTTTTTATTGTAATACAAATTTGTCATTTGATACCCGCTGATAGAAGTCCATAGAGGGCTAGATCCCTAGAAAAGGATTAAAAATAACATTATATTCATAACCTTTGCCCTTGAAATAGTAATTTTTAACCTTCTGGGAGTGGCCCTTAGAGGTAAAGAATTAAATATCAAAAGGACGATCAGCAACCTTGAAATAACATAAAGCGACACTCCACATCCCTATATTATCTATTGCTTTTTTTTTTGAAGTTTTGTGAAAAGAAATAAATTTGATCGCGGAATTCCATTAGGGGGTGAACTACCTATTGGTTTGCTCTTTATCATAAGAGTGTAACTGTCTACACAAATTATGGTCCAAAAATGGACCCTAAAATCTCAACATCTTGCATCACTAGACATCAAGACAACTTGAACGGGATGTAATTTATGGATGGGGTTTTCTTGTACCAGTGAGTCAGGAAGTGCCAGACAAAAACAAATTGAAGTGACTGCAAAGTGTTCGGAAGTAATTCATATTACCACAAAAAAACAAAAATGATGACGCCTGCCTAAGTGTTGTGCGGTTTACATTTTATTACAGTTTATCAGATGTACTCATCTGAGTGCATGGTTGGCTTTCCTAGACCTGGCATTGTCGAGCCTGTGCTGGCCGCTATCTGCTGTCTCGTCACGGCTTCTTGGAGGTCATAGGACGAGGCTGTTGTGTTCCCAGGCCTGATCCCACCTTGGGTTAAACCAGGCAGCACACATTTTCAGTTTGTCCTTCACGTAGCTGAACTTGAGCTGTTAACCTCTTCAGGTCCCTTCCCTGCATGTCAAAGTTCAGGTGGTCTCTTACTATAGGGGGGTGGGGGGGACAAGATTTTGACATTAATACTCTTCAAGTGCTTAACTTCCCTTTTAGCAGATTGACAAGTTCTGTTTGTTGTCACATTACTTCTTAAAGACCAAAATACGACTCCTTTTATTTATTTATTTTTTGCAAATATCGGAGCGGCTCCCTGGCTAGGCTGTCAGTTTTATAGGTGAGGTGCACATCAGGGATTACTTTATGTCAGCTTTACATTTTCTCCTTCCCTCTCCATTGTGAGTTTTCATCCACAAAAGTGTGCGTGTATGGTTAACTGGGCTGGTGTGGTCAACTGAATAAGTGTGTGTTCCGCTGTCAAATGGCATCCTATCTAGAGTCTGTGATGATCATTCTCCTGATGCTGCTGGGATAGGCTTCAGCCTCCTGCAACCCCACAGCAGACTAAGAGGGTTCAGAAAGTGGATGGATGAATCCAACAGTCCCACTGATAAAGGAATGTATGTCATAGAAGAAAACAAAGACATACACTTCAGCTCACAAGGGCTACGTTATGAAATTTGGTGTGCTGACTTTCCTGCCTTTGTGATGCAGTTAAAGAAGGAAAGAAAGCCTGTAGGCAGTCAAGAGTCCCCAAAGTACAAGTGTGCTCCATATTTGGATGCTTCAGTGAAAGGGCTGCTCTAAGATGGAAGTAGGCAGCCAGACAGACACCACAACCCAGTTGATGTATGTGTAACCAGGACTTTATTTATTTCTACCCTTCACAGGTGTGAGCTGATCGATCGACGTGCAGCGTTTTCCCCGGAAATCCTCGCTGAACTGGTGTTTTTGATTTTGGTTTGGAGAGTCATCACATTGTTATGGCCTGTCACATACATGTGTGTTGAAGATAAAAAGCAGCTTCACATTCTCCTAAGCTAATTCTTTCCAGAGGTATCAAGTAGCTGAGTAAGCCTATTTGTCCCAGCTCTTCGATTTTAATTTTGAACATTTTCAGGGTGAACATGAATAGGCCCGGTCAATGGTGCAGGACAAATAATCTGAGGTATGAAGCAACTTCCAGAGGATCAACTCATACACAGGGTTCCAAGCTTTCTACTTCAGATCAAACCAAATACTTTGACACTGAGAAATATGGAGACAGCAACTTCATTTGAGCCGTGTTTAAGAAAAACAAACCTGGGCCTGTGGCTGGAAAAGCGGTGGGAGCCATCGGAGTCTGAAAAAGCTTCTTGGTTTAGAAGCAGTTAGGAATAAACATTAAATGCTGCACACGTCCAAAAATATTTCTAGTTAAAGTAGATGAACAGTTTATAGGATATTTAATATATATCTGTAGTTAAATCTGTTTTTTTAGGAAATGGGTGTATATTTTTAATTTAGTGTTCAGACTGTGAATAAAATAAAATAAAAAAGCAATCTTCTCATTTGTCACTATTACATTTGGTTATGTTCTGTCAGTAACAACAGACTTAACTCTGACGGCTTCAGAGAATTAGGGTCAAGGTCTGCTGCCATAGAATTCTAACAAAAAGAGTTGAACACCAAGTGTCTGGCCTAGTACAAATGTGTTTTATATAATGCCTTTCAATAGGGATGTTATTCCAGGGTGTTTTAAAGTTTCAGGCGCATATAGTTTTTACAGTTGGAGCAAAGGCAGTGTAAGTGACATGTTAAAACGTAACCAGTATCTTTGTGGTTAAAATGTCCAGTTCCTTAGCCACTCCACCACTGCCCCTGACATCAAGTCCATGTCTTGTTTTAGGAGGGCTGCAGGCCAAACTTCATGTGCCCTTTCAATGATAACACAAAAAGACCACTCTGGAAAGAAGAATGTTCAGCATCAAGTGTACGGGGGGCAGTGAATAGACTCGCAGTGACCCACAGTATGGTCCAGGCACACTTATTCATTGGCTACAGCTATATGGGAAATGTCATTGCTTTGCACTGCACCCCAACTCCCGACTTGTGCAGTTCTACCATAATAAACTGGAAAGCATTCTCATTACAACACATTTAACAAGCATGTCGGAGCGGCATGTCAAACAGGCAAGCTGCGGAGAATGGCAAGGTGCCAGAGGATGCCATCTGGCTCATATTACTTATTCTTGCTTTGCTTGTTTGCTGGTAATTTCAGCTGAATAGAAGAAAGTCCATACTTCTATATACAGTTCCTTTCAATTGGAGACATTTGATCATTTTCAGTCCCTTTGGCATACGACAAGTATGTGCAGGCGTGGACGCTCCTCATCAGGCGACTTAAACCAAATTCACGTTTGTTGTGTGGAACTTAAGTTTTTGTATTTCAAATTCCCCACTTAGAGTCGTCAGTTCCACCCAAATCTGCTTAGCCGGAGGGTCAAAACAATTTAAGTATTAGGAAAACACCAGTTTACCCTTTTGGACCTTTTTGGCCTCTTTTTCCTTGGCGATCCGCACAAGTAAAACTGTAATCCGGAGGCGCAGATTCGATTAAAACATCTGCGCCATCTGAGCTAAGCCACGTTTCACTTAGCGCAATAAAATCAATTTTTCTATCACTAATAAGATCGTTAATAAAAAACGTCTTGTTTGTTAAAGCTGTAACATTTAATAGTGCCATATTTAATGTTTCGGAGGGGCAGAGATGAATACTATGTGCGTTATTGATATTTGGAACAGGAATTAAGTTATTTTTATTAGCGCCGCTCTGTGTGTATTTTTTTGTTTAATCTATAGTCTTTTTATAGTTTTAATACATTGTTCATCTAAAGTAGAAATTTTAATTAAATTATTGGTGTTTATGCCGTATTGCCTAGATTTTCTATTTAGTCTCAAGCCACTGCAATACACTTGTTCGAGCGCTCAGGAAGCTTCTTGATCCCCGAAGAGTAAAAGTCTTTCGACTGCATGTTGACCTATTCCTGCACAGCGTCAATAACCTCCTCATTTTTAATGCTTAAGTGGACCGAGGAGATGATAGTCCCTCACTGAATGACTTCCACCAATCATACACTCGAGACTGAGACACTCATCCCAAAACTGATTTTTAAGTCTCAAATAAATCTGAGATGGAATAAACACTACTGTGTACCTCCTGCTCCGACATGTTGATTACAACTGACTTTGGGGGAGAGCAGCTAGCACTACTAATGACAAGTTCATATACAGTATGTGTGTGTTTGTCCGATGAGTCAGGTCTACCTTGCACTCGTACAAATGCTCAACCCAAGAAGTTTGATTCACTTGTTTCTATTAACACAGTTGCTATCCTGAAATCTCTTTTGCCTTCCGCAAACTGGGCCAAAATAAAATTTACTGCTTCATATGATGTCTCCAACAGCACAGCATGTGTAATAACTGTCAGGCTCCACTAACAGATCTTAATAAGTGTCATGGTGATCTCAATACTTCCTAATTTCAGGGGGCTGAAGCAGGGTTTTTGTGGTACTCCCGAACCAGCTTGGCCACCTCAATACTAAATTGTTAATTTGTCTTAACATAATAGGCTGACAGCTTTTAAGGTTCACAGTTGTCAGCCCCACCTCATCTGTGGCACTTGTCATATTATGCTGCATATTCTCAAGTTTAAGCACAAAGTGTGTGGACATTTACAGTACCAGGTGTCGTTATTAATTCCAGCTTGAAAAACAGAAATACCTGAAAACAGTCTGTGGAACAGTCTAGACAGAAACCACGTTGGGCATCCATGAAGTTACAAATGAGCTGTGCTTAGTAGAGTGAAACGTGTACTCCAGAGAGCAGTAAGTGCAGACAGATATGCCAGGCTGGGATTGAAGCGTCTCACAGGGACAGAAGGGCCTGCAGGCCGCGGACCTCATTTGGCCACACACCTCATTTCGGGGGCTCTAACATTTCATCAGTGTCGGTCTCGTCAAAGAACCTGTTTTGCGCCAGCAAGAAACAAGAACAGAAAGTCATTTCTGCAGTTGCACAACTTCACAAATAAACTTTATTCACATCAAGATACAAAATAAATATATATATATATATTTTTTTATAGAAGTATTTTTCCATTTGTTTGCTACTGGAATACAGCAAGCAATACTACACTAATAACCTCCACAATAATTAGAAGAGCACAGCACTAATAATGACCCTGGGACCAAGGAAGCAGCCTTTAAGGTTAAGCTGAGATTGAACAAAGTGGGAAGTGATGGGCAGCCATTTGGATGGCTCCAGTTCAGTTTTCTATTATCTGTGCCGCTGCTGACTACCTCTACATACTCGACTGGCACCACAGTCAGCAATCCAGTCTTGGGCCAGTTGGGAGGGCAAAGACTGCAGCTCAGTGTTGGCACCCACAGTGTTTTAGATTTAACATGCTGAGAAAGGGACTTCTGTACAGAAATCGGCTTGAAAGAGGCAGCAGCTAAAGAAATGAAAATGTCAGCCTTCTGTCCACTAGAGGAGTGCTGCACCCTTAAGGAGAGGCTGTCCTGTAATGTGAAGGAGTGGAATTGTAAGGGTTATGGTATGTCCAGAGTTCAGGGGCCGTCAAAACTGTTGCTTGGCAAAGAAAAAGCAAGCCGCTTTTAGGACCGGCAGAGCTGCGGCCTGCAGTTAAAGGCTTCTTGACTACCTGCCACTACCGTGAGCAGCACTGTCCACCCGCATCAGGCTTAAAGGGCTAACCTGAGCTGGTAGAGAAGATGTCACCAGTGCCTTACTCTCAAAGCCCATGGCTCAAGGCTGCCGTCCACACCACCAAGCTCATTTGTGACACACGTGTGCTTCAACACATCAGGGACTTTACTGGGTAACATGCTGAATTCCGGGGTCAGCGAAAAATGAAGTTTTGTCACACAGTCTAAAGGAACTTTCAAGGCAGACCAATACGTTTGAAGCACCCAAAAATTTCAACTACACAAACTATAAAGCACTGCTTTCAAAGCTATGCCCAATCACCTTAATGTTAGAGCGCAAACGTAACTAACGGTTTGCCCGACTCCTCAGACAGTATAAGATTACAATAAATGACCAAACTTCAGTTCTTAGCCTCTTAAGCATTAAAGTGCCTGCTGGTAAATTTAACCCACTGTGCCACAGAAATGCCAGCTGGACATTTTAAAGAGGTTATCCACCCCTCGCTGTACACATTGAGCTGTTTTCTGAGCACTCCACTTGTTTTTATGTGCTTAAAAAAAAAATCCAGTTATATTTTATTAAATGGAAAAATAAGCAAGTATAATGTCACAAGAGCTGGAAACACAACGTGCCCAAAGGCTCCGGGTGTTGTTTATCGAAAATGAAGCCAAACAAATTTAAAAAACCCCAACAACAGAAACTTCCTGACACCCTGCAAGGCACTGAGCAAAGAACGACCTGTAGTGTCTAGAATTGCATATCGTACTGTAAATGTTAAATATTTTGGAGTAATTTCAGCACACAGCAGGCTCCTTCATCGTAAGTAGTAAACGGCACTGGCAGGGGTTAAGGTGTTTCATTGTGTCAATCAATCAACCTACCAAGCTTAGCAGTGGATTTCATGGTGTACTCCATCAATCAACCTAAAACAACCACAAGCCTTATTTGGATTCTTATTTTGTGAAATCTAAAACAAAAAAAAAAAATGCAGTGGGATGTTTTCATTTTACAGAACATTTTCCTCCAAACTCCTCCATTAGAGTTCAGGCGGCTGGAGAAAAGAAATCAAGATAGATATGCTTTGGGATGGATGTATGGGACTGTACAGCATGGGTCCCCCTCCACTCCATATTGGCTTCACTGTGGCAAGGCTTTCAAAATGGCATTCACCTCCTCTGCGACAGCTGTGAGCGCAAACTCAAACTGGTCCTACAGAAGGGAGAAAAACAGTGCTTCACAATCGTGTCATAAAAATGCAAGAGGAATTATGGCTCGTGTTGACGAAAAGGGAGCTCGCACCTTAGTGCGCACCATGCCAGGCCTCTGATCACGAATGTGCTCCAGGGTTGCAGCAATGTCGATCTCCTTAACTCCTGCAAAAAGAGCACAACAAGAGATCATAAGCCTTAGAATTCTCCCAGCTAACCAGCACAGACTCTGAAATTGAAGCAGCAGCCTTGCTGATGAAGCTCTACTTGCTCATTTTTTACTTTCTACTGACAGGTTTTCTTAAGAGCACAAACACCATCTGAGTAGAAGGTGTTTAGAAAAGACTCATTTTGAGCACTTGTTCAGTTTGCTGAGGGAGTCCTGCTGCATGTGGTCACACTGCCCGGCAATCTGCACCACACAGACAGACAGCACAAAATGGTGACTTGGGCAAATGCCACTAAAAATAACAGCTCACCCTTTGCCATGCGATTGAGTACCATATCAATCAGAATGTAGGTTCCAGTACGCCCAGCTCCATCACTGAAGAATAAGAAACAAACCAGTCAGCTTTCCAGTTAACAGAAACTCAGCTCACCACTGCATCCTCATCATCATCATCATCATCATATTTTGAATTGTGCGAGAGTGAAACTCCAGTGGGGGTGACACAATCACTTCAACTTAAACATTTGATTACAGTGCCATGGAAAACAGCAGAAATCTTCAGATTTAAAATAAAATAATACTTCTCTGTCTTCTCTCATGAGCACATCCCTGTGCTTATCTGTACCAAAGGTCTAAGTAGCTAATTACAGTTCCTCTAGCCAACAGTAATGTCTGTAAACCCTCCGTTTTTGGACATACATAAAAAGCTATATTTTAATTCAATAAACCAGAAGGAAGAATGTTGGAGCCAAAGAAATGACCTGCAGGACCACCCGAAAGAACTGCAGCTTTTGACTCATCGGAATCATACAGCAGACATCCAGATGAAAATGGCTGGATTGTGAAAGGTAAAGGCTACCACCACAGTGCTGCAGAAAGCGGCCTTGCTGGCTTAACTCACAGTGTCAAGAAGACATGAGGGAGCCATCACTTCTGACGAAGGAAGCAATTAACAAGAATCCATGTTTATTTCTATACAAGGGAGCTTTGCATTCCCTACGAGTTGTACGCTGGTTCAAGTCTTTTCAGGTAACCCTTCAATTGCAGATAAAAAGAGGTCATTCTTCTAAAGATAGGCATGAATGGCAGGGATGGGGCAGAATCTCACACTGTCTTGAGCTTTTTTTCGCATACAAGAGACAAGAGACAGGAGCCACTTTACCTGCAGTGTACGATTATCGGACAGGATCGGCCCCTGTAGCATTTATTTACTTTCCTGAAACAGAGAAACAGAAGCCAGTTACTTCCACATGAAGGAGCCTAAATGAGCTCAATAAAACTATTCGATAATGCTACATGTACGTGTAAGCAGTTATTATATTTAAGTTATGAAGTTGCTACTGTCTCCATCTCCACCTACTGACACTAATACTAACATAAAAGAGACATTTAACTAGTTAAAAAAAAAAAACGTGCCTGACGTGGAGTTTTCCAGAGCTGACTTTTTCTCAAAGCCAACTGGCTATTTTGAACTCAAATGCCCAAGGAATTAATGCATACACACAAATTACTGTGTTTGCGTTTTTCAAATTTTTGAAGAATCCCCTTTATATACCTTTTCACTGCCACAGAAAACCAGCATGAGGACATCACACTATCAAATCCTAAAACAGACTGCATTTTCACCAGAAAAATACCAGCCTGTCTCTGCAAAGGCTCAGTGTGGCAGCCATTCACACGAGCTGCTGCCGTGGACCTGGAAGTCTTTTCAATCTAAATATAAGAGATTAGCTCTGATGATCATCTTACACCATCAAATAAAAAGACACAGGTATTGTTTTGTGAGTTACAGATCATGACATCTCAAAACCTGCGTTCCACAAGTTAACAATATGACTGGTGTTTCAGCACAGCACATAACAGGATGACATTAATACCACAAATTCCAACATTTTGATACTGTTTCTTGCATAAGCTTGAAGTCTGTGTTAGGACAGCATCATTCGCACTTCTCTTAACTAGATTACTTAGGCCACTGTGAGTTAAGAACTTTTCGTTTTCACAAGATACTCTGATCTAGCAGAAACCTCAGTACAACATAACGCTTCTGAACCTAAAGGGGTCTGAGGAGGAAAGTGCACAGGGAAATAGAATTCAAGGAGACCATGAGTAAGAGCGCGTCGTCAACCAGGAGGAAGTTCCAGTGATGCTCCATGCAGCAGCCACAGCTGCCAATGATCACTTTTGTGACTATGCAACTGGACTCTGATTACTAGCTGCAAATCACAAAAATGACACTGACAGCTGTGCGTCTGACGGTACTGAAAGGACCTCCATCAGAGAGCCAGCTTCCCACTGGTTAAACTGGAAAGTCAGAGGGGAAAATGGAAGCAAGGTAGTATACTGGTTGTAATAAGAGAAAGGGTGTATGAAGGGCAGGTAGAAAATACAGGCAGGAAGTTGTGAAGAGCAGAGCAAAACAGACACAACAAACAGGAAGGAAGGTGTTTGACGGGTGGACACACGTGAAAAATAACAGATAAGAAGTGATATCAGTGAGGACATCAAGGTACAAAAAGGGAATGCGAGTCAGTGATCAAGGCTTTGTTAAGACCCTAGAAGCACTCAAAACCACTTGACATTAAATGTGCAGACCTGAAGTGATGTCATGTGTAATACCACAACCCTTGTGCTCATTCTGACTGTGATACTGGACGCTGGAGTGCCTTGCTAGAATTCTACCTGTATTACCAAAAGTGTTTTTGTGACAATGAAGACTGAGAAAGAATAAAGACTGCAAAGGGCAGGTGTTTCATCTGTCAACAGCCAACATCTACTTTCTGAACACACATCAACTTTGCTATGCTAAAGAAACTGGAAATCATCTCAACTGATGACAGACATCCATTACATGTAGAACTTAACTTCAGTAAATCAGGAAGGATAGTTGCTTTGAAAACCCACACAAATCGCTCCAGAAACTCCTTTCTTCCTAGTGCCATACGACTTTTCAATAAGAAATATCGGAGATAAGGTTTTTATATATATCCTGTAACCGTTTTTTTTTTTTTTTTTTTGGTATAAATTCTAACTGCCTTACCTAAACCTTTCTTATTTCTATTTGTCTGTTTTATTTCATTCTGTCTGTTACCTGTTATTAGATGCAACTGAGAAGGCAAATTTCATGTTTTCCTGTGTAAACATGACTAAATAAAGAAACCTAACCTAACCTAACCTTTCAAAATTACAGAAATTTACATTAACCAAACAACATCAGGTTCAAACCAGAAAGTAACTCTTAAAAGGATGTACGTTTAATTTGCATACACAAAAGCAGCTGCCCTTCACTCATTCTGGCTCAATTTATTTTAATATTGACAAACCCTCAAGATTGAAAGCATTTATAAATAGTATACACAAAACATGCAATTTATACATAACATACAGTATAGGCATATTTTTGGTTTAGGTTCTTATAGTCATAGTACAGTATACCTATCTGTCCTTACAGACCTCCAGCTAGACTTTACATGTAGTTTCACATTTACACTCCATGCAAAGCATGTGAAACCATCGGCAGTTTTTCCACTGACTCTCCGTGATGAATGGACACTATTTTCAAGCAGTAAAATGCACATACTGTAAATGTACAGATATTGGATCACAAATCACACGTTAGCTGAATCTTCTAACTAGTTTTCCATGAGAGATAATAAACCTTGGGCAGTCAGATTTTTAGCAAAATTCTCCACATAACATGACATAATCAGCAACATATACCAGTAGAAGATGTCTGCCTCACACATGAAAATGGGAAAATAGTGCACAGTTATCCTGCATATGACTCAGTTTTGAGCTGCTTCTTTTAACCTTACAGGAAAAGATCACCATCAGAGTATACTGGATGCATAAATTTGTACTTGAGGGGACCCACATGACAGGCAAAAATTCTGTCATTTTTGTTGACAACAGATTCAGGAAACAGCATATATCAGTATAACAGTAAAGAAATTAGATAACATGGAGTATGTACCTGCGGAAATCCAACAGAGGACGTGTAGAGGCTGGAATGCCCTTAGCTGGCCAGCTCAAGAAATGAAACTGTGTGAGAGTTCGTGTCTCCTGGGACTGGACATTCTTTAGGTAGAAACTGCGCACAAGAAAATCTTCACACCAGATGTGCTCTGAGACCAGGTTCACCTGAGAAGGGGTCATAGAACATACGTATGCATGTGACAATTATGCACACAAATAGTTTGGTCTGTTTAAGAATAAAGTATAATATGTATCATTTTTAAAACTGTCCTTTCTTCCATTTATAATAGAATTAAAAATTACTAAACAAAACAAAAAGGCAATTAAAAACTAGTGCTGGGTAGCGATTAAAATTTTTAATCGCAATTAATTGCAGACAATCACAACAATCACATCGTTATGTGCAAAATTCAATAATGAACTCAAAAGTAGGGTATTGCGTGTATTTGATTTGGTAACACTTGAAACAAATAAGGTGATTTTTGACAGCAGTATTCCCTTTACATAGAAGCAGTTAAAACATTTCTTGCAAATCTCAACTTAAACATTAATGTAATCAAATCAAATTTAAAACCAAAGCTTTACGCCACAGCCAGGGCATTAACGTTTTTATCTAGTTTGTTATAGAAAAACAAGTTACCCTCAGAGTCCAGAGCCACAATCATAACATTATAACTGGCACCTTCCGAGCAACAGGAGGTTAACATTTCTAAATCGGTTTTCTTTTTTATCTGAACAGATGCCAGCAGAAACATTTTCTTTTATCGGGGAGCAGCATAAACCGTCTATGTTCAGTAGCAACTCTTTGAGGGCTAATATTTTTTCCAAAAAACTCAGTTTTCTGAAAAGCACACAAACCAATGTTTTCACACATAAATCAACATAAAAAGTCTGTTGCTGCCTGTTGTGCCTGCTGTCAGCACTTGTTTGCAGTTTGTGGCGGCTCAACGGCCAGCAGGAACGCACGGTGGGCTGGCTGTCTTTGTGAGACAGGTCCGTGGGGGTGGCAGTTGCAGTGAGATGCAATATGGTTTGTACCTCCTGTCATCGTGTCTGTCCTTCCAGGTAAACATTGCCATACACAACGTGTTCAGCACCAAGATTAGCTGGGGACCGATCAGCTGATGCCAGTACCTCACTTTCGTTTTTGATCTACATCTCCAGATCACTCCATCAAAATTAGAGTTTGGCAAATCAAAGTCAGATTCAGCGATAATACAAAAAAAGTAATCTATGGATTATTTTGCTTTCAGCATTCACTTTGGTATGTCTCCACATGCCATTTTAGAAGCTGTTTGCTCTTCGCTACTCATGCACACGCATATTGAATGCACTGTAAAGAGAAGATCACTGATCTCTATCGATCGCTAGCGAGACTGAGGCTTTCAAAATAATAATAATAGTAATAATAAAAACTGCCTTAACGCGCGTTGGCATTAATTAATTAATGCGTTAACACAATAATAACGCGTTAACTTGCCCAGCCCTATTAAAAACAAATATAAATTCTGAGACCTTGCTTATCACTACCGTCTATGGACTAACGTTATTGATAATGATCATTATCAATTATTGATCATTGTCACAAGTATGCATGGGGGTTGACGAACTGCACTAATGGTTTTTCTCCCTCTCCCACAGACCAGCAGAGGGGAAGCCAACCTAGAACTCCACCCACCTCCTTAGCCAGACCACGCCCTCCTACAGACCTCACTTCCACTTAAGAACCCACCTCTTCCTGCACAGCTCCTATAAGACCAATCCCTCCATCCTTCACCTCACTCTTATGTTTGACTCAGTCCGTGTCCATCACTTTAAATTAGACTCTTTGTTTGTTTCGACAACAATATAAGGGGTGGATCCCCCAAACCTTTCTGCTTTGTTCTGTTTCTATTATATCATTAATAACAACCAAACACATACATAAAAGAAGATACAAAAACTAAATATGTACCTTTACCTTTTAATAAGTGTGTAAAATTATTCTCCGGATAGATTACAGTCAATGTGATATGCAAGGGGGTACACCTAAGGAATCCATTCCCGGGCTCCCGGTAATTCCCAGACATTTTTCATTCCCGGGAATGAAACTGCTGTAATTCCCGGGAAAATGGGAACAGCCAAGCTCGCATATATAGCGTATAAAAGTGTAAAAATCGATTAAGAAATAACAGAGTTATAGTTGAAAATAATTAAGGAGGCACCATTGCTGCAGCTTGCACTTCATCAGACAACAGCTTTGAACAGCAAGTTGAAATTGCAATGCGTCAGTCTGTTGCATCCGCATTACCTGTGCCAAGAAACTTGCCATCACAGAATGATGACAAGAAACTGGATGCAGCAGTAAAAGCTGAAATGGCGGTGTTTCAGAGCAATGGCAAGCGCGGGAGTTGTACAGAACAAGTGTATCAGTATCTGATGATTGTGCCGCCTACTTCAGTGGAGGCAGAGCATGCTTTCTCAGCGGCTGGCGTATTTGTGCACGAAGGTACGCTCTTGCCTGGACGACCACACACTGGACACGTTAATAATAATAATTCATAACATTTATATAGCGCTTTGAGTACTGAGAAAAGTACTCAGTACTCAAAGTGCTATCTACACAGGGAGGAACCGGGAAGCGAACCCACAATCTTCCAGTCTCCTTACTGCAAAGCAGCAGCACTACCACTGCGCCACCTGTGAGGACATTGTGCTTTCTACGCTCTTATTAATGTACTTATATGACAGCATGAACTGCTTGTAGATAAGGTTAGTCTTTTATTTGTGACAACATATTGCAGTTATTTTATTAAAAATAAGTGTCGGTCATTCTAAAACTGTTCACATGTGAGATCTCCGTGCACTGTGTCATCCCCGGGAGCAGTTTTTTTTGGGGGGGGGGGGGGAGATTTGGATTCACAGTCATTACAGGAAACGGCACCAATGGCAGTATTTCGATAATGTTATAAAGATGATCAACATTGATTTAAAATTGCTGTGATTCACAATGCTGTATTGGTGTCAAGACTTAAAATTAAAACTGCCTCACCATAAAATGGTCTTGAATAAACGTCTACTTTCAGGAAACAGTCAAATTTAAAAACACCATTCTCGCTGTTTTCTTTCTACCTTATTCTGAACAGTGACTCGGCATGCATTTCATTACGGCTTAACTCTATGGCATTTAGTAACGATGTGCAGGTGTTCAAGAGCGTTGGCATTTTTAAAAATGTAAGGATTTGCTGTAATAAAAAAAAGTCTTATCAGTTCATTTCAGAGTTATTGTCATTTGTATACACTGCAATTACATTTCCATCTCCACATTTTACTAATACAAAGCAGGCTGCCACTATCCTTGTCCTGTGGCCCAAATCTAGCTCCATTAATTACAAAAGTGAGAAAAACAGCTGACTTTCCTTTTGTATACAATTTTGCAAAATTGAAGTGAAAGATTTTGTAACCGCAAAACACAAAACTTACTTAAAAAACATTAACTGCTTTAACAATGTTGTCACCCAAATCCTTATCCCTTTTGAATTTGGTTTAAAAAAAAAAATGAAGTCTTTAATATATATATTGTCACAGGAGGCTGGGAGACAGACCGGAAGGACCGGGAGGTGGCGTATACATCCCCCGGGCCAAGAGGGGGCAACCACCCTGGATCTTGAGGAGAGCACAGGAGAGGAGCAAGGAGGCTCAAGCCCACTGGGGCCTGTGGCCACCGCCAGTGGGCGCCCTGAGCCTCAGGGAGCCCGGGATCCATTCACTTCTGCCACACCCGGGAAGATGGAGGAGATCCTTCCAGGGACGCCCGGACTGCTTCCGGGTGCAAGAGCAGCACTTCCGCCACACAAGGAAGTGCTGCCGGAAGAGCATCATCGAGCACCTGGAGCACATCTGGGTGGGAATAAAAGGGGCTGCCTCCCTACAATCGGGGAGCTAGAGTCAGGAGTGGGAGCAGGACGAAGCACCCGTGGAGAGAGGAAAAGGTGGCCCACGGACAGTGAGAGAGAGAGCCCGTATTAGGGGTGATTGGTGCTGGGAGCACTGTGTGCTGTGCGGGACTGTGTTTATTGAAAATAAACATGTGCTTTTATAAAGACATGGTCTCTGTCTGGTGGTGTTCAGGCGTATATATATACACACAGTAATACTCACGGGGGTTACGTTCCTAGAGCACCCGCGAATTGTGAAAAACTGCGAATTTGGTTTGGAATGTGGTTAAAGAAATGCCAATTTTTATAGTTTAAACCCTAAATATGCTCCCAAAACACTTTAATTTCAAACTCAGCTTAATACATTACCTAAAAATAAAGAATGTAAAGATAAACCTGTATACTGTACTGCTATGTCTCCCGGAGTGCTAGAATGTAAAATACCGATATTACCGCTATATGTACTGTAATTCATGCAAGTGCGTTTTCATTGCCAGAAGCCTTAGAAGGTGCAGGGCATTTCAGTGGCATCTTGGGGCTTTAACCCTTAAACTGCCACATACTTGGGGGTTAATGCATCCCTGGACGCCAAATACTTTTTTGCTGCACTTTTTAAGTAAACGTCACAATTTCACAAAGAAAAAGTGAAATTTTAATGGAACACATTTTTTTTCATGCAGCACTAATCATTTTACACACTGCCAATGACCTGTAAAAACTATTTAAAAAACTACTGGAACAATACAGTTAGGTCCATAAATATTTGGACAGAGACAACAATTTTCTAATTTTGGTTCTGTACATTACCACAATGAATTTTAAATGAAACAACTCAGATGCAGTTGAAGTGCAGACTTTCAGCTTTAATTCAGTGGGGTGAACAAAACGATTGCATAAAAATGTGAGGCAACTAAAGCATTTTTTAATACAATCCCTTCATTTCAGGGGCTCAAAAGTAATTGGACAAATTAAATAACTGGAAATAAAATGTTCATTTCTAATACTTGGTTGAAAACCCTTTGCTGGCAATGACAGCCTGAAGTCTTGAACTCATGAACATCACCAGATGCTGGGTTTCCTCCTTTTTAATGCTCTGCCAGGCCTTTACGGCAGCAGCTTTCAGTTGCTGTTTGTTTGTGGGCCTTTTTGTCTGAAGTTTAATCTTCAACAAGTGAAACGCATGCTCAATCGGGTTAAGATCAGGTGACTGACTCGGCCATTCAAGAATTTTCCACTTCTTTGCTTTAATAAACTCCTGGGTTGCTTTGGCTGTATGTTTCTGGTCATTGTCCATCTGTATCATGAAACGCTGCCCAATCAATTTGACTGCATTTAGCTGGATTTGAGCAGACAGTATGTCTCTGAACACCTCAGAATTAATTTGGCTGCTTCTGTCCTGTGTCACATCATCAATAAACACTAGTGTCCCAGTGCCACTGGCAGCCATGCACGCCCAAGCCATCACACTGCCTCCACCGTGTTTTACAGATGATGTGGTATGCTTTGGATAATGAGCTGTTCCACGCCTTCTCCATACTTTTTTTTTGCCATCATTCTGGTAGAGGTTGATCTTGGCTTCATCTGTCCAAAGAATGTTTTTCCAGAACTGTGCTGGCTTTTTTAGATGTTCTTTAACAAAGTCCAATCTAGCCTTTGTATTCTTGAGGCTTATGAGTGGCTTGCACCTTGCAGTGCACCCTCTGTATTTACTTTCATGCTGTCTTCTCTTTATGGTAGACTTGGATATCGATACACCTACCCCCCGGAGAGTGTTGTTCACTTGGTTGGCTGTTGTGAAGGGGTTTCTCTTCACCATGGAAATGATTCTGCGATCATCCACCACTGTTGTCTTCCGTGGACGTCCAGGTCTTTTTGCGTTGCTGAGTTCACCAGTGCATGCTTTCTTTCTCAGGATGTACCAAACTGTAGATTTTGCCACTCGTAATATTGTAGCAATTTCTTGGATGGGTTTTTTCTGTTTTTGCAGCTTAAGGATGGCTTCTTACCTGCATGGAGAGGTCCTGTGACCGCATGTTGTCTGTTCACGGCAAAATCTTCCACATGCAAGCACCACACCTCAAATCAGCTTCAGGCCTTTTATCTACTTAATTGATAATAACATAACGATGGACTTGCCCACACCTGCCCATGAAATAGCCTTTGAGTTCAATTGTCCAATTACTTTTGAGCCCCTGAAATGAAGGGATTGTGTTAAAAAAATGCTTTAGTTGCCTCACATTTTTATGCAATCGTTTTGTTCACCCCACTGAATTAAAGCTGAAAGTCTGTACTTCAACTGCATCTGAGTTGTTTCATTTAAAATTCATTGTGGTAATGTACAGAATCAAAATTAGAAAAAAGTTGTCTCTGTTCAAATATTTATGGACTTAACTGTATGTACAAGGTGCAACTGACGGCATTGATGAAATTCAGTAAATCACCGAGCGAACTGCACTTGAACTTGCTGCACTCAAGCACACAGAGGTAAGCGCTGATGCTGGCAGGCTAGTCTAGTGCAGCGGCTCAATCCCAGAGACAGCGAGGCTGGAGGGCTGCAGGGTGTCACACTTGAGTCACAGAATTGCATAGAAACACAGGAGGTTGTAGAGACAGGAACTTTATTCAAACATTTCAAACAAACATGTCTCTTTCAGAAGTAAAACGAGCTCAGTATGTAGTTAGTTCTCGATTAAAGAACAGACAAATATCATAGGGGAGCACAACGGGAGAGGGACCCCCAACAGGAGCAGAGGATGTCTGGGGGAGGAGAGAGAAACAAAGCAATCAGCCAAAAAGGACAGGCGCTGTTCAGGCTTTTAAGTATGCAGAGCGTTGCACGAGAAGGATATCACACAACAGAGCAGCCGCAAGTAAGCCCAGCAAGTAAGGGAGCAATGTGAAAGTACTCTATCAGCATTTTTTAAGAGGGTTTTTTGAGAAGTGTACGTGTCTTCTAGCTCACAAGGGGCTGGCAGTGGTCATGTGCTGGCTGCTCAACAAATGTATGGCACTGACTGATCAGCTCCTGCGTGATCGCAAATGGCACTGGGAAACGACTATAGCTGGTTGTGGCGGTTTAAGGGTTAAGAGGAACAAAACAGAAAACACAAGAACACTCAGCTGGAGATGCATCACAGTCAGTCAGCAGCAAGGAGAAATGAATAATGCTGTAGCGGTCTGGTGCCGTTAAGATTCACACCGTCGAGAAGACGGTGATTTATTTATTTTTATGGTGGAGATTCCAGGGACACACCCAGCCTTGGCCCGACCTGCACACACTCCCAAACAGAGACAAAAACAAAGCAAACCGGTAATCAAACAGCAAATAAAGAATGTAATGAAAACAAATGAAATAAATGAAAACAACGATACCACCCCTGTTCCCCTTACGGCGATTACACATTAAATACAACAAACCACAAATAAAACACACACAATAAATCATGAAAAACGTTCATGAAAAACAGCAACGGATGAAATGTAATGATGAAAATAGACAGTCCAGAGATCCGCACTTTGAATGGTAATGTAAAGATAGTCCTACAATTAGCAATTATAAAGGAAACGACCAAGGGAGCAAATATTTGTTTACAGGACTGTAACAGGAAAACCTCAAAAACATCTATTCTTCATAAAATGTACAAGACCTAAAATTGCAATCAGGTATATTGTGGATATTAAAGTGGCTTATTATTTAAAAAAATTGAAAATCGATAATTTATATATAAATTAGTTAAGCTAGTGAAGGGCAGTGTCACCATGCATCTACAAAAAGAAAAACTAATGAAAGAAGAGTAAAGACATAATGTTGCTAATCAGCCAGCATAGCTCACATCCCATTACTAACTACAGGCAGCTGCAACAACATTACAGATCAGAGATTCAAATTGTTCAGGTGCAGTTGCAGAAACAGAGAAGAAATTAGAAACTGAGATTCACTATACCAGGTGTATTAGACAGAAAGAGCATTGGAATGAAGCAACATCTCTTACTGAAGTTTCTTTTCAAGTGCTTTTTTGTTTTTTTATTGCATCTGCAGGAGAATACATTTGTGCTGAACGTTTGCTTGCATTCATTCTGGATACTATTAGGTAAAGTACAATACACATGAACACATACAAAAAAGAAGCCAAATCTCAAATGTAATATTCACTAGTATCACATGAATTCCGTGTTGCATGTTTCAGTCAGTTAAAGCAGATTTTCAGAGTTTTGTTTGATTACTAGGCTCATAACATAGAATTATGAATTTTAGCTTTGTAATTAGTAGATTGTGACAAAGAGTCCCGAATTAGCTTGATAAACAAATTGGTTCACTGTTATTAAAAGGTATTAGTCAGTTTTACATGCATCCAGCATTCTACAGTCATAGCAAGGATAAGAAACTGAAGAAAATGTCAAATGTTTGCTACCTGACAGCAGACGTGGAAGTAATTTTGGTAACCCAATTCCAATGCATAATTATAAACAAAAAGCCCAGAGTAATGGTCAGACGTTTTGGTGGCATATGGGATTGTGGTAGAGACACTAATTAAACTGAAAAAGTATAATATACCTGAAATGTCCATGATGTTTCAAGAATATTGGGTTTTTAATTTTTTGGAACATTCCAGAATAGAAACTTTTTAATAGATCTCAATGACCGGAGGGAAACTTGCCGACACTTATTAAAACAAAAGAACATCACATGATCCTTCACATTTATTATAAATAAACTGTGCATAAATTCTGCAGTAATCCAAGAAAGAAGACAACATACAGTATGTGAGCAAGGTGCTTCATACTAAGCTATATCATCATGTAGCTTCAAGAAAGAAAAATAAAAACACTCCATCAGTTGTTTAAGTGCTCTTTTTTAAAACAGGATAGTAGAAGCACAAGTAGACATGGATTCTTTACCAAACCCCAGCATTAAACATGCCTTTTCAATAATTACCTCATAAATATGGTAAAGAGAGGAGCCTTCATCTGGCCAATAGCGATCACACTGTTTCTCCCCATCCTCCACTAGTGGAGTCATCATGACAATGACAGTACAGCCATTTTCCCACACCATCTGATAAATAAACAGGGAATTTAGAAGACAGAAGCACAGTCAGTTAATTTATCCATTTTCAGATGAAACTGAGGCAACATTAAATTGATGGTGAAGAATTAGTAGCTCTGGTAGACTACAGTGGCACAAAAACAGTCAAACATTTTACAAACTAAACTGAAGTGTCACCATTTCTTCAGTACTTAATTCAAACCTACAGCACACATCCAAGTGTACTGGCACTATTCACCAAAGTATTAATTTATCTCCAAACCAGGGCTGCCATATTGCCGTCAGCCCTACAATTTAACATGTACTTGTCTTTAACAGAGTTACTGTATCTTGTGTCTGTGCACAATCCTTTACTAAAATCTGCTCTACATTTTTGAATCAAATGTAAATGTGGCATGCTTACTTTCTAATTTTGTGTCAGTTGCAGTGGTTCATCCACTTCATAAGAGTGATATGTTCAACAGCATAAAGGAGCACACCTAACACCCATTTTGGAAAAAGTAAGACATTAACTTCCCACCCCAAAATAATGTTTTATATGTTACTTATACCATGTGGTTTGTGGTGATTGGCAAGTAAAATTTTTAACCTCATGTTTTCATTTTGAACAGAAACAACAATGCTTCTGATAGAAAGGGAGCCTAAGGTGACTACTGCTGGACAACTGCAAACAATATCAAAAACATCCATTAAAATATCTCACGTTACTTGTGTCACAAAATCCACATGTCCAGTCTTCCAAAATATTGTTAAATACATAATTCTGGAAAATAAAAGTAGTACACAATTAGGAAGTCCATTCAAATAGGATTGTGCTTTTATTTAAATTGAAGACATGCCTCTCCCTCACTTTTCATTTCTCCTGTGTTCAATTCAAAAGCGCAATCCCATGTGAAGAGTCGTCCTACTTGTGGACTACTTTCATTTTCCGGCTCTCATTCTATAAGAAACAGTGTTATCTCCTTTCTTTTGGAGATGTGAGACTAAAAACTAACCAAATGGGTAAGTAAGGTTGGAGCATGCACTGATTACAGCGCACTGCTGCACCCACCACATGACGAGCCACCCGGTTTGGAACCCGAGTGCAGCCTTGCAACGGGTGACACCTCAGCACAATACTGGAACAGTGTAAGGTTTTTTATAGTGAACATATAAAAAATAGCACTTTGGGGTTGACTATTCATTTAACTCATCTAACTCAAAGTCACAGCTTTAACACACAGTGGTATTATACATGCCTGCCAGAAGTCAGCAATTGTGTGTGACAGTGGTCCCTGGGTAGCTATATATGCTGGCATCCGAGGATCATGATCAATCTGAAGGAACAGAAAAGAGAACGTTTTCAAATAATATTACTAAGTGCAAAGTGACATGACTGGGTAGATATGAAGATGTTAAGAAGAAACCAGTTGATGTCACACAGTACACTATGCTAGTATCTAGGGAAAATCTGGACATTCTTACAATGGTGCTTGCATTGATGAAATCAGTCCTGGATGGGTTTATTTCTGGCTTCAGCTTCACTCGAGAATGATCATCTAGAAAGATGGAATACACAACTTCAGGCTGCAGTGCAACACACAAACCACAGAGGAACAGATTTTGTTGCCCCCACCAAAAAACAGGCACCAAAAAGAACTCACAGGGTACAAAGTCAGGGTTTCGATTCTTCTTGATGTTAATCTCATTCTGAGCTACTGAGCATGTGCTGGGTTCGGCCTGATAGGCACAGAGAGCATCCCACTCCTTTATTAGCCGGTCTTTATTCTTGAGGTGGTCTTCCATGTAGGTCTTAAAAGAAAAACATTTTTACTCTTTTGTCATGAATTATAACAAACTGTAATATTTTCCATTTACATGTGGTACTCTGTACACATTGATTTCTACTCACTGCATCAATTACTGTCTTGTTTTAACTATTTGAATAAGCTTACTTGTGTTAACTCCAGTTAAAGGCAGCTGGAGCTCTATAGGTTTTCTGTGAGGATATAAATTTTAATTTGTTGTTAAAGTGAGGAACCAAGAAACAGGGGAAAAAAAAGAAGAAAACTATCTTTATAAAATATTTTAATCAAAACTCAAAGAGGATATTTGCCTGTATAGCACTTGTTTGTAGGCTGCCTAAAATCTGAATTTTTAACTGATGGCATCACTCCTCAATCCAGTAAACCACTAGTTCAGATAAGTATATAAGTTGTTTATAGTCAGTTTTGTTTAAGCTTTGTGCACTTAATTTGCTCTTCTGAAATTCATCAGCTTGTAACTTGTTTTATACAGTGAAGATGCTAAATATTTGGTCTTGCAAATTATTTTTTTTTAATATGCTTTAAATTCAAATTGCATGTTTCAGTTTGTTATAAAAGATGAAAATTCACACCAGGTATTGAGACATTGCTCACAAAACAGCTCTTCCAGTATATTGTGGTATGGTCTTTGTCCTGAAGTTTAAAATTATGAGCAGATTTTCATTTCAACCAGTTTAATTTTTTTATTTAAAGCAAAATCTCTGCTGTTTTACTTCCGTAGGTAATTCAGTTTCAATACATTGAAGTGAATCTAATTCATAATGAAACCCTGAGACAAAAATTTTAGCTACTTAGCTAGTAATCTCCTTCTTTCTTTTAATTGCGCCTGGCTAAAGAAAGAAAGAAAGAAAGAAAGAAAGAAAGAAAGAAAGAAAGAAAGAAAGAAAGAAAGAAAGAAAGAAAGAAAGAAAGAAAGAAAGAAAGAAAGAAAGAAAGACTAAATTTACATCTGTGCTGTTGTCACTATAACAACATTAAGCACTGATACGAGTTTCACAGGCAAAAGCACTGACACCATTGGTCATTTTTCAGAATGGAGACAGAAAGGTAAGTTAAGCTATTTAATTTAAAAAGAATTTCAGTTAAGAACAGTGATTTGCCAACAATTAAAATAAAAAGAAATAAAAACTTTGAGTTACTGTTGCACTGCAAGGCCAAGATCGCCTACCCTTGCTCTATAAAAATTACTCACCAATATCATATGCCCAGTGGAAATGTCCATGTTAGATTGGGCTGGTTCTTCACACCAGGAAGGGGTACTGCTGTGTGAACTGGGACTGGCCTGGGGGGCATCACTGAACTGAGATGACACACTGCTCACCCTTGACGTGTCTGTTCCCCCTGCCTCTTGTCGACTGAATGAAGCTTTGGCTGCCATGTGTTGTCTGCACAGATCCTGAAAGTGAAACGGGAGTAATGGACCAACAACAGCACTAACTAACTTGTGGCTTCTTATGTGGTACAAAAACATGAAGGAGCAAAAGTGCATTACAGAAATCATAAGTTTGATATTTCATTTGTTTTTAAGTAGCATGAAGTATGCATCGTCTGACAAAAATCCCTAAAGAAAAGAATTTCAGAAAAAAAGAAGGACAAGAACATATCACTTATATTAAAGTTTACAGTCTCATACCTGATACTCAAAATGTGTGTCACAGCCTCCCTCAGGTCCCAATCCTAGCTTGCCACTTCCAAGCTGCCTTGAGTGATGCCTAACACAAGCGATAGTTAGAGCTGCAATAAGAGTACCCCCTACACATGCCACTCCCACCAACATCAGGGAGACCCAATGTGATGAATCGTGAACTCTTGCAGTTTGTGGCAAGGCAAGGCCCTCGTTTCGCTGTGGAAAACAAAAGAGAGGAAGAAAGTGAGTATAAATGAAGAGTCCCTTAGATTCCCAGGAAGCAACAAAATATTTCATATTAATAAAATGTGGATGCCATATCAAGTTCTTGGCTATTTTTGTTATTACAAAATATGATCTTTGCAACATTCACTCAATCCTCAAAAAAAGCCAGTTAGAAATGAAAGACTTAACCTTCAAAGAGTTTACACAACCAAAAAAGTGGCTGTTATTTATACAGCGAATGATGTGCAGTGTGCACTATTCACAAGTAACACAATTTCCTGTTTTAAAGAAACAAGGCAAAAATCAGAATTGCTTTTAATCACTGTAAAGAACATTAGGGAGCATACAGCTGCTATATCAAGCAAGTTTCAAAATGAGTACGCTGGACTTTCAAAAGTTCACATATAAGAAGATCTTGCCTCTCATGAGACATAACTTCACTGGCCATTGATGTCATACTTTGATGCTTACAAATCACAAACAGAACAGATATAATAAAAATATTTTTAAAAAATCAATAAAGCCAGTTGTTTCTGGTGATGGCCAGTATCTAAGCACATTTTACAGCTTATACTAGGACATCTAAATGTAGGAAATTACTAGAGCATCAATAAGCTTGAGGTGACAGAGGGTTCTCAAAATCAATAAAGTGCTTTAGAATGTTGCTCTGAAAGTGACTCTGGAATAATTAAACATGGCAGTCTGTATAGGTTGTAAGATGTGTACCAATAAGACATATTGAACAGTGTGTGCATAAAGCCTGAATCGAAGAACATAAGAAATTTAGACATAAGGTGTCTTTCATAGTGTTAAGAGAATTAGAACACATAGAGTACACCCAGCTCCTGAAAAATGGATTGCTAATTCAAACAGTACCTCCATTAAATGTCAAGTAATCACTTAATTCTAGTCAGGACCACAGGGAAGGAGAGAGAAAACAGACATTACACAAAATCACCATTATCTGAATCTATAGGAAAAGCCATCTGTCTCTCAATCTAAGGCTTTAAGGTCTGAACATGTGAAAGGGTGCATATCACTGGAAGAATTTTAGACCTTTATAGAGCCTGAAAGTGTCTGAAGCAATGGAAAAACATCAAATGAAAAGCACTTGGAACTATAGTAGAATGAGTCTGTTTCAAGTTCACATGAAATAGGCTGGCATTGTATGCCAATATTTTTGTTCAAACTGACAATATAAACTAAAAATATTTTCAAATCCTTCCTACAATAACTAGAAGATTCTTATCCTATTACAGATTTCTTAAAATAGTGTGAACATTTTAGAATATGGATTTTTAGTTGTTCTAATGGTCAGAAGTTAGCATTTTATACTTTTAGTTTGCTACTTCAGAGTCAGTGTCATTGCTTTTTCCAGCCTCGTAATACTATCATACTAGAGTCAATTCAGCCTACTGGTACAATATCACATGCAAGCCAAACATCCATTTTACACTAATAGCATTAGCCCAGATAATATGTGACAGACCACACTCGACATGCGCCGAACATTTTATGAATGTAGCAAAGCAGCGGAACGTTGAGAATAAAGTGCACGAAATTTAATTTCATCGGCGAGACAGCTGCCTTTCGAACACTTGCCATCCATCGCACACAGCATTTAACGTTCTGTCACATTGTCTCTGTAGAATAGTGCATTTGATGGTGCA